>NW_014333110.1:198903-353959 GCF_000341935.2 Cephus cinctus | reverse complement strand
GTCCCAAGGCGGCTCCGGTTACCGATACAGATAACGTTCTCGATTTCTGGTTCCCTTCGGGTCGCCACCCTGCTCAGAAGCTACGCTCTCGGGTCGATTCGTATAGTTATGTCAAGGCTCTCGTAAGATTTCGTTATTGTTCAGTTGAGGTTGAGGTGCTCGAATCTGCCGTGGGGAGATAGTCTCGACGTACCGAGTTGCCCGGCAGAGGAGAGTACCCGACGGAGACGTCTCCACGGACCGGCAGAACCACGGATGAAATACCGGCGCCCCGCTGGAGATGGACAAAGAGCTGTAGGGCGGGCGGTGAAAAAAGAATTGGCTGGCGCCCGCCTGGCTTGCGGATGCACGAACGACGGGTGGACGGCCGAAGGTAACGTAGGTTGGTTCTCGAAGATAGTCCATTCTCGTATGTTTTGCTATCGGTGTCGGGTCAAGGAAAAGAATTACGTTACAATATATGTATATCTGTACATACTATTCACTCCTTACTATATGCACAATCTTTGTTACGATATCTCATCTCTCTCTTCTAAATCAATTTAGAAACACCTCGCAGACTCACTATTGCATTTAACAAATTTTATATGCTTGCAAACAATATGCCCTGTATACATATTTACATTAGTAACCTTGCAGGCATATTCAACATACCATAAGTGAACACGTCGAATACAGTGGATCTTCGGTCTTGGTGGGAAACTTTCACTTTCTTGATTTTACCGTTCATAACAGAATACGCAATGATATAAATATTGTATGCATGCGAACGACTTTAAAGCAAAAAAAGTTTATAGTAATACCTTCTGAGCCAATTTCAGTCGCAATTTTCTTGTTGGCACTTGTTGGGTTTTTAATAAATGTCATGTGATCCAGCGGTCTTCTTTTGTTCACAAAAAGTCTGTCAATTAAGTTTGTGGTATTTTCTAAAACGGAACAGCTAAATATCATAAATAAATAAATAAATTTTCTTATATTTAGTTATCCGCTTGGCTTAATTATTGTAATTTTTATACTAATGTTTATGATTTTAAGGTTTGGTTTAAATGTAGGCATTTTACACAAAATGTATTGTAGAATTAAGGGAAAACCGTACTGCTTTTTCTATATGTGACATCACACGGGCGAGGGCTCAAAGTGAGGAATTTCCGCACTGAAAATTCTCTATGCTAATTGTACACAGTAGAGTCTTCCTGTGAAATTTCAGTCCCTGCGGGTGCCGACTTTTAAATCAATCTTTGGTTATCACCATAGGTTTACGGGACGCGTCATTTTGACGCATATCGAATTTTACTAGGAAAATTACAGAAACCGTTTAGATTTCACTTCTATCATTTATGCTGGCTTAAATGTAATGTCATATAACGTTGAATATTCTATGTTAATAGTGTATAATTATGTTCCTCTTGGAAAAAATATGTTACAGTTTTGTTCATATGTCAATTTGACGCCTATCCATAGAGACAGGTATGTACACATATGAGAAATATTCGTAAAACTATATCGATAATTAAACATATTGAAATAAATTAGCTGCTGGAGATGTGTACGACCAAAATTAGAAAACATCTTTTAGCCTCCATACGGTATACCACTGAGCACTACTAATAAGACAGCGTAGAAAATATTGTCAAGTACGTCACGCGTGTTTCCTTGACTTGTCGCAAAGCAAGGCAGCGCCGTCGCGTAGAAGTTCGCTAGCATTACGGCTCCCCTTAACTGATTATATTACTCTTTTGTGACTCTAATTGTCTGTAGGATGATTTGTTTAGCGTAAGCGTTGATCATTTGTTGGAAATTGTTAATATTAAACGAGAGAGATGTACGTTCGACAGATGTTTCTCCTCTATCTAACCTTTTTAATACTAGAGGATTAGAGTACATAACTACATAAGTACTAATCGAGATAGTTAAATTATACCGTCACAGTATTGATATGTTATATTAAAACATTATTATAAATATATACCATTTTTGCTTTCACGTTTTGAAAATTTATTTTCGTTTATAATCACATATACATACATACTATATGTGTTATATGATACTATACATATATGTATAGTTAATGGAATCAAGCATTATCAGTTACGGCTTGACTGAGTAATCATCGATACTCCCACGCCATTCTGACGGACGTGTGACGTTGCTGAACTTCCGGTTTATGATGTATAATCTAGACATTTTTGTTAATATCTGTTGGACCGTAAGAGTGATAACGTACACCAGATTGGCTCCTGCTTTATACAGATTGATAATAACTCAGCCTGACGGAAATTTTTAAAAATATTCGAAAAATTGAAGGTTCCTAATACCTAATTAATTTTACAGTAAACTATTTCATTTTCGATATTTAAGGAAAAGCGACCCACACTTTCGCCTATACTTATGCGAAATTACTTTACGTGAATTTTTCAATCTTTATTCAACGTTATAGCTTCATTGACAAAACCCACTAGAAATTGATGTGTCTTGTTCACTAATAGTAAGTAGAAATTTATATCATGAGAGAATTATTATTAGAAAAGAAAATATAGAAAAAGAAATATAGAAAATATATAAAAAATAAATCTTTTCTTATGGATGTGTTGTATGCACTTAACTGCAAATTATGTGGAAATATTTTCAATGGAGATCTGCCCTATAGTACTGTCCTTGTAAGTTGTGGAAAGAGGATGACCCCATCACCGTTGAGTAGAATCATATGTAGGTACTGTTCTCGATATACATATGCGGTCCATCTTTATTTCACAGGCAAAATAGAAGAATTTCATGTCCATTTTTCTATATTTTTTATCATTGAAATGTGTGTTTACAGATCACATACAAAGGACATCCGAAGATATTTTAGCAGCTGTAGGCTTCGAGCGCATTACATTATAAATCATACACTTTAAGGTAGTCAAGTTTTCAGCAAGAATTTACCTTCCATATTTTTTCCGTGGCTTTAACTAGGAGCACACGAAGAAATATTGAATCAGAGTTGCCTTTAACCCTCTTTACTCAGATTTCACTTGGGGTAAACACTATTGAGGTATTATAAAATATAAAGGACCGAAGGTGGACATAGCATTAAACCTTATGGATTTATCGTGATAAGAAAATAAGATTATTCATGTACTAATCCGAAAACGGCAGTGCTGTACATCTGATAACTTTATTATTTCATCATTTTCTTTCTGAAAATGTCAGCCTGATTAGTGTGGCGATTCAGTTCGATATAGTCATAGCTATTGACATGTTTACACATACACAATATCTTTTTCTGCGATGATGATTGCATGAGACACTTCTGTATAGTCCATCCGGTGGCGCATAAGAAGATGGAACAAAACACTTCCTCCATCAGCGAGAAACACAAAACATGAACTACTGCCTAATTATTGGCTATATTGATGTAGCTGATCTGTCACTGTATACTCACTATGCTACAAGATTGTTTTTAACGACAGCAGGCTTATTAATTACGTTCGCTAATTACGCACGTTCCAAACATCAGGAGAGAAGAGTATTCATTTCCAATTAGCGAGAGTCGTTGGTAACACACGACAACGGGACATCATGAACTTCTTTTATCGTGCGTCATTTCACCATTTCTTTGTTCAGGAGTTTCTCACAATTTTCTTTTTCAGAAAATATCACGCTCTCGACGTCCTTTCACCTTCGACTCTCTAATCAGGGAACAAGTCTAGGATCCATGAAAATACTTCTGCTTACATCATGATGAACAAAGCAGTGGGTGAATAAGAAATGATACAACCCTTTTTACCTTTCATAACATCGAATTATCTGAAAAATTATTTAAAAAATGAGAATTAAAGAGAGACGCTATTCGGAAGCATAAGAGTGTCTGATTTTGTATATAAATTATAATGTAAGATGTGAGCTTTATTATTTGTTTAAAGACGCATAAAAATTAAAGCCAGTTATAGATTTGTTAGATAATGCAGGAGCCTTTCTTTTGGAATAAATTGGCTACGTCGTTGTTGTATAATATGTTCATTTTTTAAATATTAAAGTAAACAAGAAAATTATGTAATCCATGTCTATTCGCCTACGATCTTGTTTTTGGTTATATTAATTAATATACAAACTGTCCAAAAACAATAGGGCACGGTCACCATAGCCGTATTTCTAGTCAAAAAACGAATCTAAAAGTCCTTTATCATTTTTCGATCCGTTGTGTAATTACCGAGCTATTAACGATTTTAGTGAGCCAATCAGGTGCTCCCTTTAACTGGAAGCGTGTCTATCAGTATTGCGAGAGAGTACATTAGGAATTGACATCTCAGAGACATTCCTCAAATGGGCTTGAATGCTGCTGAAATACAAGTGCAAGTGCAACTGAGGTCTGCTAAAAAATTTAATTATACGTTCGATAAATGATACATATTCTCCCGTCTCTTGTTATTTCATTTGAATTTTCACAGGTGATTGCTTTCGTATACTAAGCATGGCCATTATTCATAGAGAAACACATTCCAAATACATAAGTTCGCGTTATAACTAGTTAGACGTAGCCGAATGTAGAAATTCCGCCGTACTATAATTTTACCTAAGAGATAAGATAGCGTAACAGTGCAAGCGACAAAGCGGTGGCGGGCGCTCATACAGCATCGAGGATCACAGATGCGGCAGCGTGGGACGCCCGCTCACACTACTCACGAATACGATTTCAGTTACAGGCTGCATCTGATTGGCTCACGAAAATCGTTACTATCTCGATAATTACGTATCGGACCGAAATACGATAAAGCAATTCTCGATTCGTTTTTCGATCAGAAAAACGGCTGTTAACCGTGCCTTATAGGTTTACAGACACACTGCAGATATGTTTACAAATGCATGTATCCGCTCATACAACACTAAACATTCAGATACGTTAAGAGACATTGCTGAAACATATTTTATAAAACATATATAAATGTTTTGTTCTATATACGTGATATCTTATTTTCCAGTTAACCGATTCTAAATAACCAAATGTCTAATATGATATTACTCTATCCTCAGTGTTATGCAGTTTATCCTCCAGCACTCTGATGCTTTTGTTTCTGTCCAAAACATTCTGCAGATCTTTTCCTTCCGCCTTCCAGAATCCATTTGCTCTAGTCTCATGTCCACAGTTGAACATATATTAAATTCCGACTTGCCCGTCCCTTTCATATCTCAGCATTCCAAATATCTTGGCTTTTCCTGCGCTTTTATCTTTTCATACAATTCGTTATACCTGGTATCTCCAATTTCGTTGTGTTGCTCCTGCTGTTGCACATTTTCAACCCTTTCTAAGAGTTCCTGCACTACTTGACGTCTTTTTTATGTTTTTGCTTGCAGATCTTTTTGGCGGTCAATCCGGCTCTAATAAGTTTCTTTTTAGTATTTTTGCTCATTTTGACTTATACGGTACAGGCGAGTAAATGAAATCAAATCCAAAGTCCTTTTAAACAATTTTAAAACTATTATTCAACTATTATTTTACTTAAAATAATATGAAACATTACAAATAATCATTTATATAATAAAAACATTTAAAAAGGGTTTCTGTTTCTCATAACAATATTAATCTTACTATAACATAAATTTGAGCTTTAAGAACAGTTCTTGCAGATGTACTGTCTTTTTCTCTTTCGCACCCATATAGGTGTCGTAGTATCACTCAATGTTTCGCCCTTCAAACTGAATACCAAACATTAAATTAATGCATAGTAGGTAATACAATACCCGGCTTACCCTTCGTACCGTGATTCGAGAATAATGAATAATGAAAGTAAACAACTGCAATACTTTAGCTGACGAATCGACGGTGGATGAGAGTGAGTTTTGGTAAATTCGGTGGACGTTAATTAGCGGCGGAGATTATTGGAGTAGGATTGAGGATTTTTGCTATTGGTTCATCTAAGGGAAATGTCTAGGAAAAACGTACATGCTGGTTAAGGAAATTGAGTCACTGGTGTTACAAATTTTGGCGGGGCACTTTGCATGGGGGTGAAGGGTTTTCTGGAACAGGATTGGTTAAGGATGCCGTCTTCGGAGATGAGTAAGGAGGTTAGTGGGCTTTTTGAAGAAAAGTCGTAAAATCAGGAATGTCCTCTATGGATGCACACGTGCACTTGAGTGGAATCGTTAACGGTCATGGCTATTACCTAAATACAATTTTTTATATACGTATCCTCTTGGAAGGCTCATCTCGTTTTCCCTAAACCGGGGACACATGTGCGAGATAGCTGCTCCCAAAGGTTGCTATGTGGTGGAAACCAAATCCCATTTATTGCTCTTTTGACATTTGGTTATCGGCCGCGGATGTGGAACTTGATTTGTCACGCGAACGTAACAGCTTCGTGATTACTTCTTTACATCGCACAACCGACGTTTGGATATTAGATTAGCTATACACGGGAAACAGGAAACAGTAATAGCTACTATTGTCGTTAGCAGCGAGTCACAGGTAGGTGAGAACTGTCTAATGTGGCGCGTTCGTAATTATGGCGCACGCTTATTTTCGTATAATACGGTTTTATAGAATAATTGAACAACTCTTATTGAATTCATTTATGTATCAACTAATTACAGAGTAAAAATTATAAATAACAGATGTATTTTAATCATTTTATTATGAAAATTAACTTTTATACATTATCACGTTATCACTCAATTTACAACGTAAAAGAGAACAGCATCTAACACATTTCATAAGCACAGATCATCATTTTTAATGGGGTTTTTTAGAACCCTTGATATAAAAGCATGCTTTTATGTTATTATTAATTAATATATGTTAAAATATGAAAATTGTTATTAAAGCTGCGCGCGACTGATGCGGCGCAGACGATATTTTGGCTTGACAGTTAATGCGCTGCGAGAGCAAAAACCCATCGGCAATGCTTAACTGTTAGACCCTTGCTTGTTTCCTTCTGTAGTACATCGTATTTGATTATTATAAAAGATGATGAGAATTGTTCTCTCAATTGAATTATTAGTTTGCTAAACCGAGGAGCTACCTTTTACGATATTCTATTCGTTAGCAAACTTAATCCAATAAGTGACAAGTTATAAACATATTGATATATTTCGTCAGATCACTAAATTTGCCTAAATTTTATGCTTCGTTATTCTATGCTTTCTAATGTATGTTTCAACCGAGAAATACAAAAAATTCCCCTTAGAGTATATTTCTCGTTTAAAATGCATTAAGCGCCACATTAGCGGAAAGGGCGTCTAAAGTGGCCAAATGTACTCGTTCGCAAAGTCAACGATTATTGTATTTTGAAGTCATAAAATTTATATTAAAAGTATGTAAAACTTTGACTAAGATGTTACTTTATTATTATGTGCCGACGAGAAGACGTTTTATTAATTATTCATTTTACAATAGGGAATTTCCCTTAGGTACGCTAATTTTGCCGCCTCTCCCCTAGCATAGAAAATGAACAACAATCAATGTGGAATAGGATTATTTATGTAGAAGACGCTAACCATTACATTTTCTAATATAATTCTCACTGAGTTGTTTAGTTTCGTTGTTTAGCCCCTGACCATTATAACTTCATTTCTTCCTTCTTCAATCTCATTTCCCCTTCCTACGTTGTCCCGTTTTTCTATCTGTTTCTTCAAGTTACCTATGTAAAACGAAAATAACTTTCGACCTTGTAGTTAGTAGTAAGACAATCTTGTTTTAGTTTCTTTTTATCTTCAAGTTTTTTGACAAATTCTAATTTAATTAAATTGAATTTAATTGAATTAAACTGCATTATTGAAATGGAACGCAGTACGGTATAGACGTATAGAATGGTCTTCGTAAAATTTCGAAAAATAATTGCATATCGTTATACTATAGTTAATCTCGTTTTCGTATGCATATAAATGACGTCATTTGAAAAATGGTCCATTCCAATCACGACTCAGTGTCCATACACATCATTTTTATAAAATGAATATCGAAATTTCGTATACTAACGTATCAGGACTCACTATCGACTTTATGATAAACCGATGAGCGACGACTATAGCATACTTCCTATTTCAGAAAATCTCTTATGGCTCCACTCAGATCATTTTCTTTAGCACGTGAACTGCTTATTTTACCAGTAAAAAACCATTCGTATTTAAATGATCGGTGGAAAAATTTGTTACTGTCTGTGGAAAATATCACGACACCACGTCCCTGGTATCTAGCACAGAATGATTTTGATAAATGCAAATTAGCCGCGTAAAGCCACGTAGAAAAGCCAACAGAGCTAGCTGGTCCGTATAACGTTTCGAATTAAACGCGTAAATCTGAGTGCACGCGAGCCAGCTGGCTCGCACTCTCTTCTCCTATTTTATTGCATCCTGTGAACGCGCATTTAACCACTACTCGGTGAGTGTAATACTCGAACGCACGAACGTACAACGGGATAAAATAAAGACGCTTGTATAGCATATGAACGTACTGTGAAAGCTCCAATTTGAACAGAGTACAGAGGTATCCTAGCCCCTGACCAATATTTGTTAGGCTTTAAAGCTCTTGAATAATTTCTAAAGTCACATTCTTGGTTGATTTATTCGATAGAACTTGATTCATTTAATTGTTGTTTAAGGCAGCTATACCGCTTCACCCTAGTCAGATCAGTGCTAAATTTTTAATAATGTGTTTTTTCCATGACTTTGTGAGAACAGTTGACGTTCAAGAATTAAATTCGCATTATACATACATATATATATACATAAAAGAAAATAATATTCGCTTTTACGAGAAATTTTCATTATTAAGGTAGCTATACCGCTTCACACTAGTCAACTCAGTGCTAAATTTTTAATAACGTTTTTACAATTTCTGGTGGTTTAATTAATAGTTCCAAGGAGTTACTCACGTAACAGCATTAGTTCTTAATATATAAGTACATTCGCAGCCGTGATTCGAATAGAAAATCAAATATTATATCCAAACGTTCGATGTCATATTTTGTCGTGCAGTTTTTTAAAAGTATCAACCATAATAATAGTCCAATTATGACGAGCAATATCTCATTTTGATTATTGGGAAATCTTTAATCGATTGACCATCGAGATTTTGTATAATATTAGTTGTTCACAGGTTACAGTCACTTGTATGCCTGATATTAACGGTTGTATCTTTTGAGCTACTAATATTATCTAAAGTCTAGATCGCCAATCGATTAAGAATCTTCCAATAATCAAAATGAGATATTGCTCAGCATAATTGGACTATTATTATGGTTTATTCTTTAAAAAAACTGCACGATAAAACATAACATCGGACATTGACATATGTATATCAGTCGGCTTTCTGTTTGAATCGTGGCTGTGAATGTATTTATATATTAAGAACTAATGCTGTTACGTGAGTAACTCCTTGGAACTATTAATTAAACCACCAGAAATTGTAAAAACGTTATTAAAAATTTAGCACTGAGTTGACTAGTGTGAAGCGGTATAGCTACCTTAATAATGAAAATTTCTCGTAAAAGCGAATATTATTTTCTTTTATGTATATATATATGTATGTATAATGCGAATTTAATTCTTGAACGTCAACTGTTCTCACAAAGTCATGGAAAAAACACCGTGCTCCAAGCCCGGGGCGGGGGGACCTCACACTGTCGCGCTCTGTCTCTTTCTAATAATTTGTTTTTCTCCGGCTGCTGATAATTAAAATTTAATTCCAATTCGTTTGAGGCACCCTGTACGGGTTTGCGTTTGACCGAACGCATACGTTGAAACAATTGAGAATCGCACGAAGCTAAGGTGTTCAGCCAATAATCGACAGTCGTTCAACGAATACGCTTCCCACTCAGATCGTGAGATGATTCCGAATGGCGCGATTTGTCTGTAGCAGTTAGTTTTTGTCTTCCACTACTGTACCTCCCATCACGCAGCTATGACCCGCGGAAATCCTTCATTCTGATTGGTGCATCTTAGATGCTTCTCATTTAAAAACTATTGCGAATTTCGACAAACGTTTTACTGGAAGATACTCGGGGGCCATCCAGCCATCGTCCACTTTCTGGTGTAAAAGTAGTTCTGGGACACTCTGTATATACTTAGGTAATCAACTCCATTTTGCTAATGATAATTGCTCATTACGTACCATTAGTGCTACTGCATCTGCTACTGTTGTACAGAATTATTTTTTACCTCCATTGCTGTTCTGATGCATTAAAAATATATGTATATGAACAATTTAATAAATTGTTCTATACGATTTTCGTACGACGTGATAAATACATATTTTTGTGAATGGAACTGTTATTTGGAAATGTCTTTTAGGTTTAGGAAATTTAGTATACTTTATTCAGTGTCATGATGAAGTAACTAGAAATTCTTTATTATCTTGTTATAAATGAAATACATTGTGTTACAGTAATGGTGACGTGCCAATTACCAGCAACATTAACAACTATTATTCACCTGAGCTCCCGTCGTTTACAGGCAACCGGAAACTCGCGCCACTTTAGCAAATCTGGTATAGACTTTTCCTATTTGGATTTCATTCAAAATATAGTACGTATATTTGGTACTCGTGCCTGAAAATAAAATTTTCGATATACCTACCCAATATTTTCAAAAATGTCAATTGATGCTGTCATCGAGTTAGATGAATGTACGAAATAGTGCAAGTGAATTTTCGGATTTTTATAATTGTAATAATTGACAAGAATGAAGAGTAAATGCAATGCTTTTTTTTGGATATCATGTGTGTGTGTGGTTCTTATATCAGACTATTGTTAAAACGAAGAATTGTTTCTTAGTATTTTTGTTTAAGTGACTCGCAGCTGCCAGACCCCAAGAAAATGTTAAATGAGAAATTTGACTTTGAAATCTTCGTGAAATTGCAGCCTTGCAAAGAGTCCCCGTGTGCCAAAAAGATAGACTGGGACTTTTTCATTAATTATGTGTGTAATTCGGGAGCAATCCTAAATATTTACAGTAGCGTAACTCTTTTTTTACCATACTATCCAACACTTTCTAGTCGATTTGCGCTAAAAATATAAAAGCTCGTCCTTTCTGCTTTTGCTCATTCTCACACAGATACTTACACATACGTGTCTATGTGACCATTCAGTCAGTCCCGTTCATTCTCCATTTTTCGTTTCACATACAATTTTGGCATTGCCACATCTACTTCTGTTAGCCGGCTTACATTAGTTAAAAAAATTTTCAAATTTCCGGTAGCTTTTCAGAATTCGAGGTTTCTTCCGTAACATTATTACGAAACGTTTGACAATATTATTTCTAAGACTTGGCTGGTGATTTGAAACCTCCATTTTCTACAAAATCATTATTTTGAGAGAATTCTTTTTTATTTTCGGTGTCACTGGTCCAGTCGTGGCGATCTGACTGCGAGAAATCAATTTTGAAAAAATGAATTTGCCACATTTTTGTAATCTAAGCGAGCGTTCGTCGCGTATTTACCAATACACACTGTAGTACGCTTTATATGTATATATATAATATTATGCAATAACATAGAAGTATGCACCTATGCAATATGCACAACTTCATTTCGAGGCAAATATAACACAGTGTCGTTATTTACTTTAAAATTCATCTGAATTTGCGAATTTCTCTAGTGGAAATTTCTCTTCGGGCCTCGCTATAGACCCTACAGGCCCAACTAGGTTCTGGTCAGGCGCTCGATTTCCGGAAATAAACCTCTCCTAGCATTAATAACTTAGGAAAACATTAAATTCAGTATCGTTCTGTTTTACCCAGAAATTTGACTATTTTTTATTTTTTTAAGTTTCGTATATGTATAATAAACAAGAATCTTTTGCATTGACTCATTCTATGACTGCTTTATACATGTGTACTGAAAATTATTGCATAAATCGATTAGTAGTATTATCCTTAATAAATTATAATTATTTTCCTCTTCTTTAATAGGGGTTATTAACAGTACGGAAATATTCATCAACATTTTGTCTTTTACATGTCAGTCATATTAGTGGAAAAGATATTTTATTAATCAAATATAAATACAAGAAGAGGTTGTGATCCACATACATTTCTAATTTATCTTGACATTTTTTCCATCTTCTTTCTAATAAACAACACATACGACGCAGTAGAAACAATCTACAAAATTCGTGACTATTACCAAATATAGCAAGCTAATTCATATATCAATATTTACAGATTAAACGGACATTTCCGCATTAGAATTCGAAGTCCTAGTACTATGTCGTGTACCGTGTATATCTTTAACGTATATTTTGTATTTTCATTATTATAAAAAAAAAATTGTTCACTCGATGGGTGCATTTGTTTCCTCGTAGAATAATTTTATTCCCTTAGGATTAACTCCTCCGAACGTCACATAAAATCTGCGACATACAATTCACGGCATTATAGAACTTGTTAATTAGAGTGGTACAGTGCGATTATGTCAAAGAAGAAAAGAGAAAGAAAAAAGAATAGGATGGAAGTATAAAAAAAATGATGGCAAAAAATATTCTTATCAGATTCGCAAAGCTTTTAGATCTGTGGTCTGAATTTTTAGTATGACGCATAGGATGTGTGAGAAAATTCGCCGTCAATCAAGGTCCCCCGTAATTCCGCGTGCCAGATTCACGATTCCAATCAAAATGGAAATTCTAACGTTTCCGTTTTATGCAAAGCAATTGGGATTGGTTTCCAAGATCGATCGCGAATAAAAGTTAAAGCTGCTTTCGCGAAAGTCTTATCGGTTTTTTTTCCAAGCAGGACCAGGCTTTTTAATAACGTTGATTATTTGTCCGTTATCACAAAAAAGTCCACGTGACTTTCGAACTGTCTTTTTAAAAACACCCCTTTTTTCCAGTATGTCGTGCTGCATTAATCTAGTAAATGCTATTTACAAATGAAGTGCCCTACACATATTTTTCATCAAAATCTTCAAATATATAATATAGTTCTTTATATCTGGTGAGTATAATTTATACATTTATACAGCAACAAGCACGATTGCTTGCCGATACTTCCTCCTACGAAGAAAAAACATTTAATCACTTGCTATCGTATAATTCAAACCGGACATCCAACTTCTTCAGTGTCCGCTTTCGCAAAATTTTCTGTTCGCCTTGTTCTTCTCGTAATCACAACACCCATCTGACGAGACGCTCGGCAAGATGTCCTGGTATATTGTGTGATAATCGCAGCTGAGTTCGAGGCGTTCCCGTGGCCAAAGGTCTCGGCTGAAACAGAGAAAAATAAATTCGAGATTAGATAATGCGCGGCTAATTGAGAAGAACTAATTTTCAAATCACTGTTTCGCATGGACATAAAATAATTATTTAGGGATAATTAATTCCATAACGTGATTTTTTGAAAATATACCTTCACTTCACTTAATTACATCCCATAGATATAGCCTTGGCCATTCATCCCTTTTACAGATTCTGTAGATTCATCTATTGTAATTGTTCGGAAAGGAGCACTTCCTGAGTGGCTCGTTATGAAAGCAGAAAGGTTTCCCCAATGGAGGATCCAATGGGAAATAAATGGGAGCTCCACTTTCTTCTCTGACATTTATACTAAAAATAACGCTCGTTTATTTTTACCTTGTGAGGAACGGAAAAAATGATAAAAAGAGAGTACGATTGAGTGCTATAGAAAAAGTGAAAGAAAATCAGAAAAGAAAACTCAAGTGGCTTGTTGAATTTTCTACAGACAACCTTACGCGTCGCCATCGACTTTCACTTGGATTTACTCAAACCAATATAGCAATTGCTAATAATCATTGAACTGCACTTTTTAAAGACGTCATTCAATTTTTTAGACATTGAAGCATGAGCTTAAGTATACAGTAATGCCTCCAGTAAGTTGACCCTCAATAAGTTAAAGTCTTCCAGTAAGTTAAGAAACGAACCTCCGATAACTTAAGATCGGCCCATTCTTGAGACCTTTCTACTTGCTCGGTAGGGATACGAGATACTCCATCCATTTTATTATTCCATTATATATATATATTATCTCTCTAACTGCGTCCCTAGTGCTCAAACGCGATTGGATGACAGAAAGGTTAGGTAAAACGGTCAGTGCCTGAAACTTCGTGCATTGAAATCTGTCGAAACCCTTATGGCTTCGAGAGTGACAGATAGGTAACGCGGCGGCAATTTTGGTGCGAGACAGAGACCGATAGTCTCTCCCTACTGTACTCATTCTTCCACTTGAGCATTGGAGCGAAATTTTCGGACAGAAAGGAAAAGTATCATACAAGAAGCTCAGTCAATGATGTAATCTCCATGAGTATCTAAGACCTGTTGCCAAAGTTTGGATATGATCAAAAACAATTGATTTAAAAAAGGACATGTGTCGAGTTTTCTAAAATATATATAGGGAGTACAGAAAATTGATTATCATAATAATGAAATTGAGAGTGGCGATATTCTTTCATAATTTAAATTTTTCCCTTTGCCACGTCTCTTTGGTATACAAATTGTATATTAAAGAAACATTACCTAATACCTTTTTGAAATTTGTGACCGATTTTTTTTAAATAACGCAGCTTTAGCAGTAGCAACTTTGACCAGCTACTTTATTTCTCAAATGGGATAACTCTTTCATATACAAGTTGAAATCCGTGAAGAAACGAGTGTGACGAAAGTCGATACTCATCACATAATTCAGCTAAGTCTCTTGTCAATTATGAAAATTATTGATAAAAAATTCGTTATATAACATCAACAATTACATGATATCATATATAATATCATATGATAATGTTTTATTATGAAGCGCCAATACATGTCATTCAGTTTCCTTATTTTGGATGAGCTGTTCCACTACTAACAACTATATTCTGTAGTTGATCCTCACTTAACGATGCTTACCCTAAACAATATTTAAAGTTATTGCAAGTCATCATTTATAAAAAAAAAAGTTATAATAAAGGTGCGTTCACGCTATCCAAGTACATCGGAAAAATAATAGGTATTTTATTCTGTGACAAGTAGTGCAATTCATTATCGAATAGAGGAGCTTAGTAGATGCGAGATTATTTTAATTAGAAACCTGCTGAAAATCTAGAGTAATGTAAGCATACTCTTATACATTCGTAGAAACAATTGTATACACCCCATGAGATCTTCATATAATTATAAACTTCCAAATGGTAAGTAAATTTGATAGATTCAGAATAGGAGCCCGGTCTATATCTATTTATTCGCTTGATTACTGTTTCGGTTAATTCGAAATTTACTAATTGGACTAGCTCATTACATAGACCGTATAAATATTTATATCCAGTGATGGCTTCCTATTCGTTTGGACAAAGTGAAACATGTGTACATACACTAGCTACGTGAATTATTAACAATACATTTTATTATTTACAGAGACGAGTGATGATGAGGAATGAAATGCTGATCACCAGTTAGATTTGACAGCGGAATCCAAACCTCGCGAATGGCCGAGGAAATTAGAATCATATTGGAAAAAAGAAAGAAAAGTCTAAGTTAGAATAATTCTTCCTTACAGTATCTCGGGTAGGGTGGATATTTTCTAAGGGTGAGTTTACTTATTAATCCTAGAACTCCACTCATCGTAGGCGTACCCATTAGCTGTACATTGGAGTACCGAGATACCTCCGAGCTTTTCAATGTACCCTTTCCCTTCTCATAGCAGTGAGAAGATTTCAAAGCCCAATAATTTGTCCCTTTGATAATAACAAGATGATTAACATGTATTCTATTAAGTTTAATGAAATTAATTTAGTGAAAAATGTATAGATAGTCATGAAAGACGGCAAAAAATCATAAAAATCGAAGATTTTTGAAAGGACACTGTGGTATCAACGTACCCCGCATTAAAACTTTAAGGTCAATCTCATTATTTCATTAATCACGACAATCAAATGTCACGTTCCACATTATTTCCATGAAAACTTTGCGGATTGTAATAACAGAAAGGAAAAGAAAATCACAAGGAAAGAAAGTATCAAAGAAAGGCTGAAAACTTCTTTCTTAATTATGCACCCTCTATTCACTTTGTTGCTTAAAATTAATATTTACTTTTCAATCCAATTAGCTGTAACTCATGGAAACCGAATCGCTTCCTTCCATTAAAAAAAATCACCAATAACCTGCCACCGTCTAAAGAAAAGTTTCATTACACCATACAAAAATATGAATATCATTTTAGGTTAGTAAAAAGTAACCAGGAGATTACACGCGGAGGGTTTGAAGATTCTAAGAGAGGCTGGTACTTCTGGAATAATTGCGCCGTCCCTCTTGGTTCCGTTCAGCTTGCATGAGATGGTTGGGAATAGCAGAGGCCGGTTTTTCAGAATGGCTGGCGAATGGATTATAGGGCCAGATTTCTTAGCTTAACGACTCCCTCACGGACGTTTCCAGTGTCATTCGTATTCATGTCGTGGTTTTTCCTATTCCAATGATAATATAGTTGATAGCCCTACGCAATGTCCCCATGAGGAATTACTTCGTTGCAATGAGTTAGCAGTAACCCCTCGCACAGACACACCCTTAGTCATCGTGGTGCCTCCGGCATTTGTAGCAGCCCTCATGAGATACTACCCTTTCTTTGCCTTTCTGGCTTTACCGATTGTGAGTCTTTCCAACAGAGACTGACGTATAGTTTTAGTAATCTACACCAAAATAGCTAAAATGGAAACGGTCAACCATAAATGAAGTATCAACATTTTCCCTAACGTGTTACCATTTGAGGGCGGAAATCACAATAAATACAAACTTAATACACAATCCGTATTTTCTTTATATTATACTTTAATAGCTTTTTGTATACGTGTAAGTTGTTTGTAGAAGCTGTGAAAGGAATATTAGTTAATGAAAAAAGTTTAGATATGATGTTTTTCCTTAATTAGCCAATTTCTTTGATAGCGTATAGATGTGGTCCAGAGATTCCATAATTAAATTCCATTGAGATTCCATGTCAATCCCTCATTCTTCTTATTACCACGATTAGCCCTAAATCGTACTAGGATTCTACCGTCGTCTTTGACGACATTGATCACGTGTATTCTTATGACTTATGACTCTGTAACTGCCCCGACCCCATAAACCTTGCTTTTTGAATCTCTTTGACGATCACAACGTTCAGCTAGTTTAAACATTTAAAATTACCCTTCATTGTTTCCTACGCTGATTTTAAAATCTGCAGTCGAGCGTAAGTAGATAACGAGTGCTAAGTTGGAGAATTTTTATAGTACTTAGTTTGTAAACGAAAAGATTCTATATATTGGGAAACTATTAATTAAGTTTATTTGGAGACAAGACGTGAGCGATGTACTTGTTCAAAATTGATTGGAAAAAGTAAGAAAATAACAAAAACTAATATAACGTCAAATTGTTCTTTGTTGATAACTTAATATCATTAAACGACGCAACTAATCTCAATTAGATTCAAGATCTTCAATAACGTGATTTATTCTGTGTACATGCATAAAACAACAATTTTTAATATCTCATAGTATGGCAAATGTTTGCCAGTATGGCAAGTGCGATTGCAACAGCTCTCTGTTATAATCTATTCTTGTGACGAAAACTGCATAAGCTACCCCTTTATTAAATACTGTAAAGTGATTCTATAAATCAATCTCTATTATCCTGACTCGTATGAAATTTCGCAATTAATGGGGACGTTGTGAGAAAGCATGAAGGCGACTAGGTGAGATGTTAAGGAGTGAAATAAATAGAACAAGTACAGCGAACCTTAAAGCCACTCCTTCGCAAATAGTCTCTAGTAAATAATTGACGTGGGATTTCTACTTGGAATAATTGCTACACTTAATACGCGTCTGCCAGACCCTCTTTCCACCATTGCCATGTTCCTTCCATCCACCGTCTGTATTCTCTATCATCCCATTCAATATAATAGACTTATCCCTGGGTACCTCGAGGGTAGCCCTCTAGGAGTCGAATCCTTTTTCAACTCTGACCTACTAGACCCATAACACGGTTTCATTTCGGATAGAATTCGACGTTGGATTAGTTCTAGCGTTTCTGGAATATTTCCACTCACCAGTTTCGCTTCTTGACTTTTGCAGTCTTCTACTTCAAACTTTGAAGTTGTACAATTAGTTCCTTATTTCCTTATTCTACGAAATGCTTTTTATTTATAGAGATTTATAGAGATATAGAGTAATTTCAATGTCATAACTCGCGTGAGAAAAAATAATGGAAAGTGTGACTAAAGATTAAATCTGATAGTTTCGAAAAAACAACGAATGTTTTATAACGTCTGAGAATACGGTATTTAATTCTTAGTCATATTTTCGAAAATAGCACAGTTTTTAAATTATTTTTTTTTCTACATGGAAATGGGTACATTATTAAAAGTAGCTTATCTGAATATATACATTCGTCCCTGAGTATTCGAAATTTTATGCAGACTTTTTTTTGGTATTATTTCATTTTTACCTTAAATCTTGAAGCTCGACTGCTCTTATGGAAAATCAATAAAGCATCTCGTGCCGTTGCACCATGTTCCATCTGCATTGGTATTGAAGTGCTTAAATGCACTTCAAGTGCAGTTGATTCGTCGCTGGAACGCCGAATGCTTTCGGAGCCAGAGGCACTTGAGAGTAATATTTTTCAAGTTGCTGGCATGCAAGGGTTGATAGGACGCTGCCAGAAATTGGATAGAGTGAGGATAAGTGGGTGAATGACTGAGTGTGAAATTGTGAGAAGGTGAATTTTTTGACAGAAAAATATAAAGAAGAAAGCTTGGAGTAATCGCGCGATTCGTATAAATTATTGTTATATTATATCTCGCTGTTCTCTATCACTTTTTTCCCTTTTTTTCCTCTTTTTTCAAATAAAAGCATTCAAAAAAAGTTCTAAAACACTCTTATTATTCGCTTTGTAAGGTGTTGCTAAGCGGCGGACAATCTTAAATCTAAATTCCATACGTTTTAATTGTTAAGAATATTTAAGTTATTTCACTCGTGAAGGTTAAGCACGACTTACACTGATAAACGGCGTGATGCATTCTTACAGTTTTGTTTTTGAGAACACTTACACGATACGTCATAAGACCATAACTTACAGTTGAATATACGTTATAGCCGAAGGTATTCATGCATCTACCATTTCCTAGGTGCTGGCTCTATACAACGTAACTAAAGGGGTTGGTAGCTATGGGGGTAACTCGATATCTACATAGGTAGAAACCGGGCTTCGTACTTCATGGAGTAAGGGAAATATTTTACGCTAGGGCACGTATACCGGCTCTTGGAACTATACACATATGTATGTACATGTAGATACATATGTTTGTCCTTTCTCTCCATATTTCTTGCTCTCGAACATTTTCCCTTTGTTTCCTCGTACTTACTAAAACGAAATTCATACCGTAAATAAAATTTTATTGGTAGAATACAAAATACACTTGAGAATATGATAGTGCTTGTAACTAGCATTAACCCAATGGCTGCTAGTGCCAAGTAATGCTCTTAGCATTGTGTGTTACGAATATCACATCCAAGCTTTGCCATCCCCTCCCAAATGCGTAAGGGTATAATGCTGTCAAGTACTATGATTTATGCACGTGTGAAAAGTTATGACGCTGCGGACGTCATTTTGTAAGTCAACATTTATGTCTCACTGCAGAACTTGCCAATTTGTTATTTATTATATCTATGTAAGAATTGTTTTAATAAGTGTACATGAAATAAGATCTAGTTACTTCTTATTATATAAGAAAGTAGAAATTATATATAAAATCCTCCCTTTGAAACTGGCTCCTGCATAAGCTCTGTGACACCTATTTGGCATCTTTTCAGCAGCATAAGGAAATACGCCATACCTGCGCATCGTAAAAGTATAAAGATATTGGTAGGATGAAAAAACGAAAAAGGGGTGTAAAAGTAAGGGGTAGCGGTACGACAAAGTTTTATAGAAATAAGAAGGATGTCGAAGGTTTAAAATGAAATTGACAAACGGATTGGAAACCATAAAATACTTCAGAAAAACTGTACCTTAGTTTCTCTGCTAACTGTTTCAAACAGATAATGGCATCGATCGAACAAGTTAGAATTCAGAGTACTATGCTGAAAAAAACTTCGTGAAAGAATTAGGGTTCGTGTTTTATCGAGTGTATCCATTTCCATGTGAATGGCTGATAAGTGATGTCATTCTATATTCTATATACTATATTCTCTTTTACCGCACTCGTTATATTTGTCTTACCGTATAAGTTGGTACTGGCAGATGTACGTTACGTAATCCTGGGGGCATAAGAGTCTCTGTTTCTGGCCATCTCGTCAAAGATAGCCGGATCGTTGCGAAAAGACCAGAAAACGTTCCGAACAAAATCGACAACCTGTGGATATTTGACCAATCACCTTTTTCATTGTCATGTTTGCTCGTTTGCCCCCTTATCAATTTTTGGTCAAGTAATTTAGACATGTCAGCCTATGAAAAATTTCATGAATTGCCCAGCCTTGAAATATTCACTAAACGTATGTTTGCTTGTACGTAGATATCGACATTCAATCCAATCCCTATCCTTACTTCACTACATTTCCTACTATCGCTACTTGGAATATAAAAGTGAAACGTTGTCTGTGAGTTTATTTGTTTGTTATTCAATCACGCAAGCAGTAGTTGACTTGAAATTTTGTATGTAGATAGACAATGAGTCGGATTAACATCAAGGTCATGGTAGTATCCCAAATTTCAGCCATGTTCCCGAAGAACGTCGAGAAACTGTAGAAACAAAACTACTGAACAGTAGTTATGTGGTGGGGATGGTGAAACGCGCAGTTTCCTAGGTTACACAAGCACCTCTGCGCGAATGCGAACTACGGTAGGATTTACTATCAAAAGTTTTGTTTTGGTCAGTGAATGTTTTTCCCGTTGATATACTTTGGTTAAAATGGTTAAAGTTAAGTCTAAATTGTCATTCAAATTTACGTACATAAACTATACATATAACATAAAATTCTATGATTTTTATATATCGTTTAATGTTCACATTTCCACAAATGTTATCATCTTATATACCGGGTGTTTCACCTAACTTGACCACCTTAAATATCTCGGTAATTATCGACGTCACAAAAAAATGTTCCAGACTAAAGTTGTACGGTGTGGAGGGGGCCTTCAAATCCGACCAATTTTTTTTATTTCGGTGGAGGCATTGATGCACAGTGAAGGTCACTGTCACTTTTTTATATAGAATGGTACATTTTGTTTTCAACCATCTTGTGGAGCACCTCAAGACGGATAAAAAAGATTAGGGGGTCAAAGTCGTTCAAGGTCTTTCAAGGTCAGTATCGATGATACAAATCTAAATATCTCGGATCACTACCAAATATTTGGTAGTCATCTTCAATGTCCCCCATAAAGAAAAATCGAGTGAATTTAAGTCCAGTGATCTAGCAGGCCAGCCTATTCGTGATCCTCGGCTAATCTGCTTTTTGCCAAATTTACGGTCGATAAGATTTATATTTTATTTCTGCTTTTCTGGAAGAAATATTAACTGTGCTGCTTGAAGATCTAACCTTGTGGGATCGGCAAAACCTCTGGTATCAACATGATGGTTGTCCAGCTCATTTTGCACGGATAGCTCGCAATCTTATCGACCGTAAATTTGGCAAAAAGCAGATTAGCCGAGGATCACGAATAGGCTGGCCTGCTAGATCACTGGACTTAAATTCACTCGATTTTTCTTTATGGGGGACATTGAAGATGACTACCAAATATACCAATCCGATCCGAGATATTTAGATTTGTATCATCGATACTGACCTTAAATGACCTTGAACGACTTTAACCCCCAAATGTTTTTTATGCAGTTTGCGATGCTCTACAAGATGGTCGAAAAAAAATGTACTGTACCATTTAAAAAAATGGAGGTGACCTTCACTGTGCATCAGCGCCTCCACCGAAATAAAAAAAATTAGTCGCATTTGATGACACCCTTTGCGCCGTACAACTTTTGTCTGAAATATTTTTCTGTGACATCGATAATTACCGAGATATTTAAGGTGGTCAAGTTAGGTGAAACACCCGGTATAGTTTCTAAGTACGCAGTATTTAGTATTTTCATTTGTTCGTTTGTTCATTTGGACGTGTACAACTGGAATATTGGTAAACCCATTTTCAAAATCCTTTCATCAATCTCTTCTTTAGGCATATTTTCGAAAATGACATTATGACATAGGTTCCATAAAAACTACTCAAGTTCTTGAAAGAAACATAACTTTCGTGGCATTAATCATTATTTTATATTCACCATATTCCCTTTCCATGCCCATATTAATAATTAACATTTTGAAAGGCAGAATGGTGACAAAATAATATTCATGCAAAATCCCAGCGACCAACGTTGCGAGAAACCACATGAAGCTAGTTTTGCATTTGGGGTTATTCAAGAGTATTGCAACAACGAAAGTTAGTCCATCCATTTAATTCCTATGGTAAAACCAACTTTGACTGATGCAATCTTCCTGAATAATTCTGTACACATACTGAGTGGTTCAACTAAAAGTAACCACACCAATCAAATGTGTTGCCTGCGATGGCTACTTGCAGCTGGACCAGCCAGTAACTATATATACATACCGGGTTATTCAGTACAAAGGTATCAGCTGAAGTTATCGCGCACCCGTTTGGTTTTTATGGTAAAACCATACGCACGTGGCGCGTTCGGACTAAATTATCGGGTATATGCTCGGTCAGAAAATGCGTGAGTTTCCAAAAATGATAGTATAAAAGAAAAAGAGATGAATTTCGAGTAAAGTACTAAAACCAATTCAAAGGATATTCCTTTTAATATGGTTTCATGAAAATAAAATTGCTTCCCGCATTCGATGTGCTCGCACCCTGTCACATTACATTTTAATATATAGAACATGTCATTATTGAGGATCACTTAAACTTCCAATCATACTGGTAGATACGTGAAGCTTGGTTGGAAGTATTTTCAGTACGATTCGAGAGTGATTAAATTATGCATACAAAGCTAGTACATATATTTATTATAATTTATAATATTAACAATAATCGCGAATTTGACATAAAAAATAAAATTTTGCTCTTTTTGACTAAGTAAATATCTTATAATTACAATTGAACAGCTTGTATACCGATATATAAAATACTGATAGAAACCTCATACATAAGTAATGGCAACCCAACAGGTGATGTAATAGAGCATTAAAGATTCTCATTGAAGGATGAGGTTCATTGGTTCGTATTTCAGATCTTCTGTCTTATGCAAATCCTTTGTGTATTGTGGAATCGCTTAATTCTTAGGAACCAACTGGGATACCTTAATTTTGGAATATCCCTATGTGTCCTCGTTCGACCTCAAAACCCCTAATATAGAAATAATCTTTGGGGTACCTAAGGGTCTGTTCACACGCAAGCTCTCTATCAATTCAGACGATTAAGCCATAGCTGGTACCCTTATAAATTCTCATTGCAACCGGCTAAGGTCAACAGGAATACAGTACTGCACTTTATCGGTTTCTAATCAACCACTTGTGGGGCCAATCAACTATCGTGATTGGCAAACTCTCTCATCCTATTCGATCTCCTCCTCGGCTAATCTAAGCTCCTCGGTACTAGTGTAAAGTTTCTTGCGGTGAACGCATTGCAGAAGCTCCAGAAATAGACAGCTGATTTGTCACTTTGACGGAATTTACAGTCCTGGGATTGGGCGTCTGCATTTTACATTATTCCCGGTAGTATAAATGAGCTAGGATTATATACATATATTTCCTTTTCTCGTATATTTTTATGGGACGAATGCTTGGGAGCTTTTTCATCAATATTACCCTTATGAAATTTGGATAGTTTTCTCCGAAGCAGCTGGTCCTCTTTAAAAAGTTTGTTAGGAGGAAATATCGCTCTTGAAGGACAGCTCACCTTTAAAGTATCACCAGCACGTTACCTCGGTCGTTATGGTTTGGAGAAATTCAGCAAAATATTTATTTATGATTACATACAAAAATACAAACGTCAAGTCTATTCGAACATGACTCGTACGATAAGTTTGCGCAGCACTAATGAAAAGCAGGATACACAATAGAGTAATCGCAATGCAGAATTCGCAAATATTGAAAATCTCAATAAAATAAAACACGACAAACACCATTAAAAATATATTACCCTTTATAGATAATATTAATAATAATTAAAAAATATAAAAATACATGAACTCATTTTATACTGTCAATATAGGTTATGAGCAGGAAAATACTATAAGATCAAAAAATATATCTAGCTTCACCCCGAAAGTATTCAACATCTGCGAATATGATCATGTCGTATAAATCTGGAATTTTATTTTTTTTCCACAAATTTCAACACGATCGATTCAGCAGTTCATTTGGGATTTTCGGTAAGCGAATTCACTTTCGGACCTGTGCATATATGCATACACATACGCACGCATACGCACGTGTCCATTTTGTATTGATGATTCAATAAGATACAATTACATGTTCCATGCTAACATACTTAAAAAAAAATTAGACACAATCATAAAAATTATTTTGAGTTCCGTGAATTCGCGTCAAATTAATATCAAGGTTCTTCGTGAACCGCCAATGCCATTAATAAAAACACTGGTACAATCTCGGATAATGAAGATCTTCGAGTCTTAAACCAAAAACTACAACATTTGTACCTTGGAGGTTTTCGTAACACTTTCTAATCAAGTGTTGATATATACATTGTGACGTGGTGGATTTCACCCGTCTTGTCCTCGGCGGAAAATCACGCCGAAACGCGATACGGGCCTAAAAGGCCATTGCAAAGTCCAGGCAGGATCCACCGACCGCAAGGGCCTAATTGAAATTTCGATAGATTATTTTATTATTTTTCTTTTGTTTGGCGTGTACTCTGCCGGAGTTCGAATAGGTCCTTGCTCGCCGTGCCCGTGAAGACGCGTAGAAAGAGAGAGGGTGAGCCAGGTGGAGTCCCAGGAGGAAGGGAGCTGCGACACGCGGGGTCGACACTCGCACTATCGCTGCCGGAGTTCGAATAGGTGCTCGCTCGCCGTGCCCGTGAAGACGCGGAGAACGAGAGAGAGGGAGCCAGCTGGAGTCCCTGGAGGAAGGGAGCTGCGACACGCGAGGGTCGACACTCGCGCTATCTGCGGACAGCAGCTCTACTGGCCCAGGAGGCGCGCGCAACGCGGGACAGCTTGACGTCACGCGGCAGCAACGCGCGCTACTCGGCTGGTACTCAACCAAGACATCTTGGGGGCGGCCGTAGCCCAGTGGATAAGGTAGCGATTTCACGACCGAAAAGTTGGAGGTTCGCGCCCAGCTTCCAGCGGCATTCACCAATGGGTTTTCATATGAAGACTTAAGTGAGTATTTATACGGATTTCACCCAACACTGTTCGGATTCGGTGTATAAACTTTGTAGGTCCTTCACGCTGAGTTGAATAAGGCCCGTCTCGCAAGGTACATCGCCATCTAGTGTCGAACTTCCAACCTTGATTATTAGGACCAGCTACTGGCACATGTCCCCCATTGGGGATACAGCCATAAGGAAAGGAAGGAAGGAACCACGACGACTGGAAGCGACGTACACAGCGCCACCCGATTGAGCACCACTACCGACCCCTATGGCATAGCGCCCATCGTCAGTTGCGCATAATTATATTTCCGCGAGTTGGGAATCCAGGGACGCCTGGTGCACCCTCGCGCGAGAACGAATGTTACTCTTCGTAGGACCGAGATGTATAAATTGTCCACAAGAGATGAGGAAAATTATTATTTGTCGCGATGACATATTCGAAACTGGCGCGTGGCGAAGACTTTGGGTTGAAGGATTCGTCCGCAGGGCGAATCGCCGCCCATTAGCCTAAAGGGAGGGGGTGCTATCCTTCACGCGACGACAAAGCGCGTGAAGATCGAGAGATTCCTGCTTGGACACGCGAAAACGTTAGACATTGGATTTTGAGTTGTGAGTACGCGAGTGCACAAAGTGCCATTGGGCTGTCGATCTGGTTTTCTGGGATTACGCGACCGAGGAACAACGCGGTAAGCGAGGATACCTGACTTTTCTGAGCGACGTAACTTCGTGTGAATCTTGGTATCGGAGTTTGTTTGTTTTCGTAAGTTTTGACCGCGCGTGTAACGGACACGCGGAGGGACGATCCCTCACACCGAATTAGACCAAGGCACGAAGGTCCGTCGACCGGCAGGGTTCACTGTCTAGATTTTTTGGTTGATCCGATTTTTGAATTCGAATTTTGTACGTTCTCCGAAGTGTATCTTGTAGTCCGCCCGTCAGGCATTTATACCTCTTTATTTTGTCACGTGTAGAACGCGTACAGGTCCTTGACGGTCGGTTATCGTAAGTTGGTCAACGCGGATTAGCCATGTTACGATTGTGGTTTTGAATTCGTACGGTACGCGAAGTACCCGTTACTATCGTTTGATGGCACTTTAGTTTGTCTTTTCGACCTCTCTTAATTACTATTTCTTTTGTAAATAATTACTTCGGTCCTGTACAAATCGCCGCGCTTCGCGCCGCCAATTTTCTCTTATAAACCGAACCATTTAATTGTCGATCGAAGTGTCCGAATGATTTTGTTTATCGCGTGATCGTCTGACCCATCCGACCTATTGTTCCGAATCCCGCCGCCTCCGCATAGCTGAGTTAGCCAACGTAGGCACGCGAAGACGAACTGTGGACACTGATACGTGGTTCCCGCTTTGGAACCTGGCGCCCAACAATACCTTAGGTATTTCGAGAGTAAAATTTGTTAGCCCCTGGGTTGCCTGGAATGCGTAGGAATCGCGTAAAGTTGTGCGCCGGTCGATCTTGCATTTTCCGGTGATGTCGATCGCGGAAAAATACGTCACAACATATATAAATTTAAAGATGCACTTTACCCAAAAACATGCAGTTTCGGAGTTAATTATTTTGAAAAGGATACCGCAAATTCATTTGACATTTTTCCCCCTTTTTTAATTTTATTAGGTTTTATTTCACAAAATTTTAAACCTTTATACTATTATGTTTGACCGACCATTACAACCTCCTTAAAAGGAGAGCGATCAAGCTGCCGATAAGGCAACCTTATCCTCACGTTCGCAAAAAGGTATAGAAAATCTCGCTTTACTTTTAAAGTGTCTCGAAATCCCTCGGAGTTGCACGTGTCATGTGGTACAGTCCCCTTTAACCCGTAGAGGTTGTATATATTAATACGTATAGGTCACACGTCTGTGACAGTGCAACAAAATTGTTACTCTCACAGGGACATAACATTCCATTTACAAGGAAGGCCTGCAGTTATAAACGCTTAAAGCTGAATGACCATGTTGCTACACATGAATCGTGTGAGCTTACTGCTCGGTTTTCTCTACATATTCTGGCTGGCTATAGCAGCCATTTCTCTCCTTTGGCTCCGCTTACGTTGGCTGCCTTCAATACCTCAGTACTACTCGTATCAATTTTTAGACCCGACCGCATAGAAAATCCAAGAGTGTCTTATGGCTCGGGCATTCATATGCAGTTCATTCGCATCGCTACATAAAAGTTAGGGCTTTTACTTGACCTGCAGTTCAACACAAATACGAACAGTCCATTTACTAGTCTGCGTATAACATATTTTAGAAGAGAAATTCAAAACAAAATTTACAAAAATTTGCACAAAAATAAAAATAGTAAATGAAAAACAATATTGTCATACATACTGCAAATCTAAGTATAGGCGTGTAATTAATAATGTGCTAAATGAATACACTTTAAATGCGTGGTGTGTTGTTTTAATATAAAAAGCAATTATTTTTAAAATACTTCGCTCATATTAAAATTGAAATCCACTCTCACTGCATATTACAACTGGGAATATCAATGCATTTTAAGTACTTTGAAACAATGCACGTAAGATCCTGTTACATGGTTCAATAGATATTTCGCGATTTAATAAATATATTGCCATAATTACATATGTTATAAGATTGCATTATCGAATCATAGTAAAGAGAGTGTAAATATTTTTATAATATCAATATAAGATTACTTTTAATAATTTTAAGAAAATAGACAGTACATATTATTTATTGAAATTTTGATTTTAAAAAATTAGTTCTGATGTTGCACAAATAGGAGCTTGATTAGGTTTATACTAGCCATGCCTTATGAAAAATGAGAACCTTTTGCATTCTCTTAAGTTCTGAATAGTCGAATAGAGATGGTCACAGTCTACAAACATCAGGGTATCAATATCAAATCGTCACCATTTAGGTGAAAAATTTAATTTTGCAAATTTCATATTTCTAGAATTTAATATGTACCACTCGAACGTCGAGAATGTTCTATAAAACAATTTTTAATAATGACCTTGGTATTCAATCTATTTACATATTGAAGGCTACTTAAATGTATTAATCGAATGCGTCGAACCGAATTGAAACAAAACACGTACACTATGTTATTAAATAACACTGCCGGAAATAAATAAAAAGTGACTGCAATAAAATAACACATCTAAATGTGTTGATATAACACACTGTGATTTGCAGCGATGGAAATGGACCGGAGTTCAAAACACATGGACTTTGAAACTATATAAAAATATAGTTCTAATCGGATCTGTATTATCACCGGAGTAGCAAATATCAGCAGATGGGATATTCGTGGAACATTAATGGTGAATTTACTGATATTTTGTATATTTGTATGGATACGTATATAGCCATTGTCGATTATATGTAATGCATTTGATAGCTAAAGCGGAAATGAGCACGTTTCCCATCGAAACACAATCGCGTATATCAAGTTTACTGCATTCGTGTAATAATTAGCGATACATTTACAACTACTGCACGTCCTCTAATAGATCCCGAGCACATAGATCAACGATAATATTATTTGCGGGTTTACATGAAACAGTTATATATATACACACGCTATGTAACGCATGTAACACATCTGTTATTAAAAATTGTAGCAATTTAGAAATAAAACTTAATTTTCCAAGAGACTAAATGATTTTGAGAAACATCTCGAAATCTATTTTTTTTAAATGTATACTTTATCAGTCCTCAACTCTTAAAAATATACTTTTACGAGGCTGACATTTTAGAAGATATGTCCGACCGTATTATCAGCCTAGGAGTATTGTCAAAATCAAACACATCTTCCAGTTTTACGTATAGAAACCAAAGTCATAAATTATTGATAAATTTCCAAAAGGCGGACGTTTACTTCGTTCTATGAATCGCGTAGGACTGGGCATTATTTCATGTTTTCGTTAGAGAGCTGCCAACCCCTGTACAAGTAGCACAGAGGGTGGCAGAGAATTGTCCAAGCGCCAGACGTCCATCCTGGGATCGGCCGTAAATAAGCACTGAATTGGCTTTAAAGGAGGCGATTTAGAGTCAGAACGCTTTGCCCTCTAAATTACCGGAATAACGAGACATTAGTGGACGCGGACACGTAGCGACCGCGAGATACAGAAAGGTTGTTAAGGGTGGTAAGAATTTTGAGGGGGTTTGGTGGATAAATAGGAGCTGAACTATACTGGACCGACTCGGTTACCCTTTTCAGTATGCTTCCCCATTCTGACCACCCACCCCTAACTCTCTGCTGCCAGTGCCTCTTTCCAACCCCACTCCACCCTTCGCTTACAGAAACCATAACAGAAATACAGGAAGTAGAGAACTTCGCGAGAGCACACAAACGATCGACCTGGTCCAATATGTATTTCAACCCCAAAGGAAACTAATTTTCGACTTCCACCCTTCGATGCTGGTTACATAATCACCGGTCAGTTTCAATGGGACATTCGACAAATCACCCCTTGTTAACTTTTGAGAATATGCAATATATTGGAAATATATTGTTGCTTGACGTGGAAATAATATTTTTTATTTGGGATAAGTCTATGTTTTAAAAATTTCTGGTAGTGGGATCGACTTGGAGTGGATAGCTGGGATATATTCTCTGAATTTTCATGGACCTCATAAAATTTGGAATTTGCCATGGTCGGATTTCGTAAGAGAAACGTTGGACTTTCGTGGATAATATATTGCCTCTCTAGGGCTATAAGGTTACGAAGGGAGGCGCAAGGTTGCCAAGGGCTGGATTCCAATGGGTACCACGGGTGTTGCTAAAAAGGGTGCGTGCCACACTCAACACGAGAAACCGCGAGGAAAAGGAATGGAATTTTCTATATGATGTATCGTTCCTTAGTCTGCAGGAAAAAATTGAGAAAACTGTCATTGCCAGCATAGAAGAACTTCAGAGAAATGATTCAATACTAGATAAGTTCGGAAAGAATAAAAGTTTTCAACCGTACACAAATATAAATATGTAAATTTTCGCCATATTTTCTGTTTCGAAAATTTTTTCAAAAGTCTTTCTCCATGATCGGAGTCATAATACTATGGTGTCTGGACAAATAAACTCGTAAATTTTATAGAAAACGATTAAAATGGTTTTTCAGAATTCATCCAAGTCGTTGGCATCTCTTGACGCAAAAAGATTTACACAGAGAGAGCCACAAGATATAGATATATATATATATATATTCTATTGCGGAGAAAGAACCCGACCGAAAACAGGGACAGAAAAAAAATTATACAGCCCTGTAGAAGCAACTAACATTAAACTCAGAACATTTATCTTGCAAAGATTGTCTAACGTCCGTTATCAATCATAAAGTTTGAGTGAAGATCTGATGAAGAATAGGCGAGGGACTTGGGGTGAAGTCACGCGCTCCAATTGTGAAGGAAAAGTAATCAATTTTCATAAAAAAAATATAAAAATTCTTAAGGCTCGCCACCCCCTGCCCTCATACAATACTTTATCTAGCCAAAAAAAATCCACAAACCTAATAATAAATCTCAAGCGCCTATGAAATATTAGCACACTAATCTTCTCTTTGTATCGATTCTATATTTTCATTGTTTGTTTTTTATTGCAGGTCCACTGTGAGTAATATTAATTTTCAGCAATCTTGCCTCGAACGTTGCCACTGATCCGTTTAACTTTTAATCGGTTTGCGGTGATCCTTTAACTTGTTTCCATTGGCGAATTTGTCGGCAGACTCGTTCACCACCGAAATAAAAGACTTCGTCGATTCGTTCCATCATTTCATTATTTTCGTTCTCGTCGAAGTGAGTGTCAATAAGCACAAATAAAATGGCGATCTGTGATTGGTATTTATAACATTTCTTTCATAAAAAAAAGTATAAGAAGATATGATATAAAATAGTGAGAATAATATTTTATTTTAACTATGAGTACTCTGTAAAAACATAGTACTCAAAACTTAACCCAATGAACTTTAGTCTACAGATACTGATAATTTGTACAATAAATCTGTAAGATCCCTTCTCCATGCATTCACATAATTTCGTAGGTACGCGTGGAAAGCATTGCTTCGAAGTTGGCAAGAGTCTCATGTTATCAGTCTATAATGTGGTATAAAAAGTTAGCTAAAGTACTGAGAAGCATAGACCGTGAAAATGTTAACAAAGAATAAGATTAATACCAATAAAGATTAGGATCTTCCTATAATTTCTCCGTCTTATACGAATAGGAAAAAACCATTGGAGTGAGAATTATTCTGAGATTCCCTTAAGAAGAAAAGAAACGAAAACGGTAAACCTTACTAATTGGCAGGAGTATACTGCAGGACTGGCTTAGAAACTTTCATCGTGAGCTAAATAAAAGCTTTTTTTTTGAGGATTGGTATATAACGAAGAAAGAAGTTCACTAACTAAAAAAGATACTGAAGGTAAGTTGGACTAATCAGACAGATTGACAGAATAAACGATTCCGCTCAATATATCTTTGAGATCCAAAGGGTACAGATAGAAAAGTCCTAATTGAACGAGAACACGAAAATGGAACTTTCTGGCATAAAGGATACGGGAAAGATAAATAGGGCGTAATAGATATAGGCATATTCAATAGCGGACAGTGACGTAGACGCTAGGTCCATAGATTTGGGTCGTGGCTTGCCAGGGACATTTGGCACGGATTTCGCGGGAACGAAATCTGAATGGAAATCCGAGACTCTTAGGAAGGAGTGGCGTAGAGAAGGATCAGCAATTAATCTCTTAGGCAAAAACCGCACTTGGATTATCAGCCAGTAAATTCCGAGATAGAGGCTTGACTGCCACCACAGAAACACTAGGTGGCCTACTACCATGTAAACACGTTTTAAACTATAAATTGTGCGGCCCCTTTGCTTCCCATACGAGAGCTCTACCATATATACATTTATCCTTGTACGTGCATGGATACGAACAAGTCTCGTATCCGGACAAGGCCTATCTAAGGAAGCAGCGAATCGGAAGACTGCATAATTAAGGAGGCAACGAGGGTGAGAACTTTTTTCCCCACAGATCCGTGAAGAGTCTCAAAGGGTGAGTGTAACAGAAAAATCTCGACGTTGGACAAAGGGAATATTAATTTTGAAAATTGCCTGAAATGCTCTTCAGTGCTTTACATGTATATTTCTTGAAGGTGATAGATTATATTAAGATCAATGGAGCAGAAAATATTTTGGATGATCTAATACAAAGAGAATTGAAAAATGTTCTTATTGTTCTTTGACTTCTTTACTGAAAAATTCTTTTAAAGTGCTTTTGTTATAGCTATGGATTCTCCAAGGAATCTGACGTACCTATACTTTGTATCAACATAAACAAATTTAAATTATGTAAATCGTAGTAGGTATGCTGCTAATCTACGATCGAGAATCGTTGTGGCTGTATGAAATAGTATTGAGTAAATCTCACTTTGCAAATGGTCAATTAACATAGAATTTGCAGACTTTTTGAATTAACGGAATTGTAAATAAAATCGCAGCCTTATAATATTTGTACTGATAAAGAGAATTTTTACGTAATTTGGCCAAAGGAATATAATAGAATCGTTAATGAAACGTTGATTGATTGAAAACGAGTTCTTCGTTCGTGCTCGGGCGATAGCTGATTTATCGGATAATCATGGATTGCGATTATCAGGATTTCTCGCAGAGAATCATGGCTCCCGGGTTTTCTTTTTTTATAGAATAGTGCCAGTGCGTGGCCGAGTGTGTCAAACCTCGAGTGTTCTAACGACGTCCTCGTGGAGCCGGGACGCGGCACCATGGAAGTAGGCGGAAGGGACACGGCCACCACTATTTGGATTTATTAAGGGATTTATGGGAGACCCAGGTTTTGGTAAGTACCACGAGAGCGGTCTTATTTAGAGAATATCTCGCGTGAAAAGATAGCCGAGCGGGATTGGTGCGGACACACGGATGCCTCAGGTGGCTATTGACGTCAGAGGGCACACTCCCGAGAAAGAAAAATCTCGTCTCCAACGAGACCTGCTAGGATCGCGAATCGCGCCGCGACAGAAATACAATTATTATTTAAAAGTATATTACATGTCTATACCTACTATAACATTGAATAGTTGACTTTTACTGTGGATTTCATTGATTTAATAACTTAACATATGCTACCAGTAGATATTACAGTATAGGCACTCCGTTTTTTATCATGACAAATATACATATAAAAAGTGCTGGTCGAAGACGTAAAATCTTCCCTTTTGTAGCCTAGCATTATCTTTATTCATTCAGAAATAACACTTAAAAAACTTTATGCATAAATTTTTATCGATTAAACCTTTCGAGTTTTTGACATCTTATCTAACGATCATCGATTTGTAACTTTCCAAGTAGTATAGCAGAGGCGTCGGAAAACTTAGAAAAACACGTAAACGCCATAAAGGGGAAGGAAAATCTTTGATGCGTTCCGATCGTCCAGATGAAAATCCAGATTAATGGACTCCGTAGGAACGCCGTTCCTCTTTTCGACACTGATCCGACTTTTGGATCAGACGTCTACCCTTACATTCGTTACGTAATACTACGTGGAAAAACAAGCTGTCGAATTCAAGGTGAATGCGATTTGTTCGAATTAACCAAAGTCGTTTCATTCTGTCTGGATTTAAATATTGTCCGGTGCATGAATATTCAACAAATCCTATCAAAGTAGAAAAATCCATGCAATATACAATTAAAAATAAGATTCTTCCTATGCGAGATATGAAAATAATTCAAATAATATAGAACAATCGATGTATTTTTAAAGTAAAACAAATCAGTTATTTATTGTAAATTGAGTAAGAAGAAATGAGATAACATAATAATATTCCGACTCAAAGTTTGTGGTCTCACAATATACTGTATGAAAGTTTATATGAATGTATACAATTTTAACGATCTCCGGCTGGTCTTTATGTTGCTATTGATATGGACTTCCACAAATATTTTTTTGAAAAACATCAGATCTGGTCAAGGTTCCGAAAGACTGTAAAGATACTTCCACAATTGTATGTGTATTATACTATTTTTTCCCTGTAAGCTAAAGTTTCAACTTTCTTCTATTTTCATATATGCAAAATAATATAAAAATGCAGAGTCTTATGAAAAATCCTGACATAGATTCTCTTTGTAAAATCATAAAATCGTGCTAAAAGTATTCTTCCAAGGACAGTTAAAGATCCATTATGTGTATTAATCCCATGTAAGATATATGTATTCAATTAAAATTCTATGTAATATAATCCAAAAGGAATACCACCTTTCCAAGATTTAGATTATTGGGGAATTCTGTTCAACGTAGCCAGATTGCGGTTCCAGCGCCACGCCCAGACTCGGCAGGCGTCATAGTCTGCATCTTCGTTAAGTCATAGGGACCGAGAATGTCTACAACTATGAAGACAGTTACGAGATAGTCGAACGTTCTCTAATAGTCTTAGAAAAGCCAAACTCGCAGTGACGGGTAGTAACTGGACTCTCTTTCAGATCCCAACATTTCAGACACTATAACTCACCTTCCCTCGAGATTCCATTGCTTAGAATGCCCTAGCGGCATTTTGCTTGCGCAGCAAATCTATATCGACTGACTCAATCTCGAACGTGAAGTAGCCCCAAACTAAGAACTTTTACCAGGTCATGGATAACTCACTGGAGAATAATTCACTTGTGGATAATGCTTGCATTCAATTGCATTTCCAATCGGAGTCGACCTAAAAGAGAATTTAAGTCCACGCAATTGGAATTTTCAGATGAATTCAAATAACTAATTCTTCTTTTTCTTCTTCTTCTTTTACATCTTTTTTTGTTCCTTCGGAGGACCATGTGAGAGACATAACTAATTGCAACAAAAATAGTATTGTTTAAGGGAATCTAATATCTTCAATGAATGGAATAAAAAATTCACGCAAGGTAGGAAAAGAAAAATATATCGCTTTCGTGGTTTACTAGAACAGTAGCATATCAGTAGTCGAAAATAAATTCTGAAAGAATGGAAAAGTAGGAGTATGAGCGTGAAAGTGGATGTATGTCTAATTGTGTATCTTTGGAGCTCTTGTGCTTCAGTGGAATACGTAATAAATAGTATTTCAATATATTTATGATTCACTGTCAAATTAAAAACCAGCAATTCTTTGACAATCGTCTACTACTACCTTTTAAAGATTCACGATTTCTGTGATTAAGTATAATCCCAACTGTTCCTCGATATTGAGAAAATTTTCAATATTCTCTCTGGATAACTTGTGACCTGATTTTCTTAGACTTCTTTTTTTTACTACAGCAATTTCCACGATATACTTACGACGTACTTCCATTCACTGTGTCCTAATTTCCTTAAAGAGTAATCAACCAACAATTCTGCTGACTGTCTTTATCTTTGAAATACACATATTCTCCCACTTTCTCTCTATCGTCTTACTATCCATGTTCCTTGACTTCTTTAATCGTGATCTTTCAAAACCATGGAGATTTTCCAAAGACCACTCCAAACGGAGTTACTGCAAACGAGTTCCTTTCTGAAATAGTTGAACATATCGATTCGCTTCAAGCAACTGTGTATATATGTATATATACCATTGAAAAACCAGATTTTTAAAATCTCTCGAATTTCCTAATCGATCTATAGATGTTCGAAGAGATTTAACATGGTTTGAGATAATATTTTCTGACAAGGATTTTTTAAAAACAAAACAACTAGTACAATGTATTTCGAAACAAAAAATGTATAATTATAGTATCACTATCTGGTCACGTCCATTGCACGCTAGAGTAAATGAAATCCTACATTGCACGTCATCTCTCGTCGACTCTGACATCTTATTCCTAGAGGTTTAATTATGAAACTTAGGAAGAAGCCCTCACGGGTCGCATTTAACCTACATTTAAATTATATTTCCCAAGTCGTGATCAACTTCCTGATGAATAAACTATGCCTCACTCCACCAACCCTCGTAGCGTCTCGTGGTTGTTCCACGGTCTGTTTTCCATGAAGGAGCCACCAGAGTGCCAGGCACATAGCACTGGTCTATCTGCCGTCTTGCTGCTTACTGACTTTCTTGGCCTCACCGCTTCAAGTTTCGATTACGTTTGCAATACTGAATAAATTCCACATTTTCAGGCCAATCTTCATTCCTTTTACATTGCAATCCTCCGTCTGTGTTCCATCTGAAGCTCACGGTAGCGATCACTAATTGGAGAAAAAGTTTAAAACCCCTGGCTCTACTGGTTCTGCGCATATTTACGAAAGCTAAGTAGCTTACCGATTACTTTATGAAACTTCACGATATTCACGAGTCTTGAATAGGCATCGAACGCTTCGGTGGGAAAATTGTTACAGAAATAGATGATTGGGTTTCTCAAGTTGCGCAGGCAAAATATTTCACTGTGTCTGACGGTAAATATGGTATACCATATCACGTGGTTTCAAATATCTACAGTCTTTTACAAAATGCCATCATTCTCTTTTGGTGCTTGATACATATAGCTGTGAAGTAGCAGTGAGGATACGATAATCAAATGAGGATAAAAAGAAAGAAATTATGCCTTTTTCCTTATAGTGACATCGGATCACCGCCTTTGGCCAAACTCGCACAAATGACGTAAGCTACTAAATACTTGTGGTATGCATGGGATATAAGCAGTCAAACGTCCAAGCATCCCCGAAACTGTCTCCACGGTTTAAATGGCCAAGCTTATCAGAACTGAAGCTATTGAGATCTTTGGTGGCTGCAGGAACAATCGAATTCGAAACGGGATTGAACGTATGACTTTATGCTACATGCCATACTTCTGATTATGTATGTTAACGAGGTTCCGTAATAACTAATAACACATAGTCCAATATGAAATTCTGCATTATTTATACATATATATTAGACAATAACCAAATCTTCGTCTATGTAAAATTTCAATATGATTTACCATATAGTTTTTGACATATAAAAAATCTATAAGTGCCAGTTTCAACTATATACATAGGTATACTCAATCTATAAAAATGAATAACATCAACATTCAATATCTCCATTTTCGTACGGTAAAATTTAATGTTTTTTAGCTCAAATGTTGAGTTTATCTTATAATTTCACTCATTTATTTTTAAACCAAAAATCTTGGAATATATTTTACTCCCTCTTTAACGCGTGCTTCTCTATTAATATTATAATTATCATCATCGAACATCCTTAACCGTCAAATCATACGGTTAATATAAGAAGCGCGAAAGTAACAGAGTAGGAGGAAAGGGGAGGGGAGGTAAAAAAATGTAAATTGACTGGAACTAAAATATATGTGATCACTTATAACAATGGAAGTGTATAATTTTAAACTTTTATTATTGAGACTTTTGTAATTGTTCTTTTGTTATTTATATCCTGCGGCAAGCTGCCGAATGTTTAAACGAGTGTTAGTAAATAGATTTTACAGAATTGGTCAGTTTAATATTCAGTGATATCCTCCAGGAATATTGAATATTTTGGAATCGTTCGTCGAGCGAGAAAAAATTTTTCATTTTGTATTTTATATAGACGAACAGAAAATTTTTAATGACGGTTTTTACAATTAACATCAGTAAATTTTTGCAGAGCTCAGTGTCATCGAAAAAGGGGAAACTTGATTTTGACGTGGAATCAGTTGAGTAAAGTCGCACAGAATGGTGTAAATTTATTCCATTGAAAAAGGATTCCCTAAAAGGAATTTAGGATATTAATTCCCAGGATATTAGTTAAGTGATGCTTTTTGGAACCAGCAACCTTGAATCTTACCACATGGTTATTCGAGTCACGTTTCTTTTCCTCGTGAGTTGCGTAGTACGCCACTGGGAATAGTACCCATCGAGGGAGGAAAATATGCGGCCAACACACTGCGTAAATAAGTGAAACGAGGTTTTCAATTTAAAAAAATATTTTTCTCTCTTTCTCTCTCAAGTAGCACAGAAAATTGATTGACTTGAATCTGCGTGTAGACCTTGAGCATTATCATGTTCGTAGGAATACGACCCTTGCTATGATCTGATGCGCAAAAATTTCACATAACCGCGAGACACTGTGGATCTAGTGATCCGCGCGTAATATAAAAACAGTTACGACGGCTGGACTTTCTGGGTTCTGCACCAGAATCTCTTATGCTGAATATCTTTTTAGATTAGATCAACAGGTACTTTGCTGATGATTTACATACACACACTGATAGCAAGAAAGGGTCCTACTTTAGGCATCTCTAGGGTAATGGGACCGGGTCGCCTTCCCATGAATCATGTTACGTTTGGCATGGATGGTCTTTCCTTCCTTCTTGACCCATACAACAAGTTTCTTATGACTTCCAACTTTCCTTCTGCGTGGACAAGATCTTTAGTGCGCTCGATCCTCAAAGCTCCTGACCTTCTGGCCTCGTTAGGAGATTGGCTAGATATGGACAGACATCCTATATTTCTACTTTGCGTCTTATTGATGGCACTCGAACGCATTATAAATTTACAAATAGTTAAATTCCTGCAGACAAACGATGATATGGAACCTTACCTGTTATCCTACAGAAACAGATTTACCTGCACCGTAAGCTGGGGAACATCTTTAGGTCTCTGCGAATCGTTCAGCGTGACATGGTTGAAGAAATTTGTGGGTGGTATTGTCGAACTACCTACATTGTAAATACAAGTGTATTGTTCCCTATCCTTTCCATGGTAGTCACTTTCTATACACTTACAAGTCTGTTATTTTCACGTTCGAATATGTGGGAGTAACAACATCCTTGGATTTGCAGTGTAAGGACAGCCTGCCTTGATCCTAACAAAGATCATTGCATAGTTTTTGATAGTGCACGACATGCCATCGAATTGACTTTACCACTTTACCCCTCTAATCCGTGCCAACAACCTTCAGATGATCTCTAATAGTATCCTCTCCTTGAGTATTCATACGATCAATGTCTGTAATCTGCATTAGCAGAGCCTTGTATATTTTGAAATTGAACCGATCAGCTCTCACCTATAGATTAATAAATTACTCGTATCATCGATATTTTCTCGATAATCGACTATGGTCTCATTGTTTACTATGCATCCTCTGTGCATAATCTTTATGGCGTTTATATTGTATTAAACTCGTAGGTGCGTTTCATAAATGTCCGATAGCGTAGGATATACTGCCTTTGGCTACTTTTATGTGAGGCCTTGAAAGCGGAAATGCCCTTCTACCTTAATGCGTTTGTCGAGGGTGTTCCTAAGTCCATATTGCTCGCGACATAGGGCGGACGATCTCGTTGTACCCACTCACCGTATGGAACTTTACAGGCAATCCCTTCGAGTTTCTTCAGCTATACTTTGGAACTGACTGCCTTCGGTTCATCGTGGCGCAACAACCCTGATTACCCTTAACTCTGGAGTAGGCACGTGGGGTGTCTCAGACACCCCAACTCAGTGCTTTTCAAGTGGAGAACAAAATCGCACAACCATTCCTGAGTTAAGGACCGCTTTCTGCGCTACCCGTGTAACAAAATTTTCGTCTTTCCAGATCTCCGATAGATTTAGAAAGACGAAAATACTTTTATACGGACATCTGATGTAATCCAGTTGAATGGACCATTAAAAAATTTACAATATGTGTAGTCAGATATCCTTCTACTGTATTTTTATACGTTTCTGTGTTTATTTACTATAAATATTATAGTGCGGTAACCGTGACACTGGATCCCGGCGTATATTTATGACCATTTACATATAACTTATATTTATATGTATATTTACGTGAAAAGTATACTTTGGGGACAATCTGAATTACGCAACGTATAATTTGAGAACAAGTGTATACTTTGGGGATCGTCCTCATACAATTTCCAGCGTAATGACTACTTTGAGGACTATAAAACGGACTATTACACTAAATTTGTTTATATTATTTCAATGCTAGGTATCTAGCATTTGTGATGGGTTTAGAAATGTTTCGTTAGGTTAGGTTAGCTCAGAACTTCAATGCCGCGATATTCCAAGGTGGTAGTTTTTTTTTTTAAAAAGCATTAGCTTGCTATTGTGAGTACCCCTAAATTTGTCGTTTCCTCAAACCATACCATTGACAAGTTTATATATGTATGTATTTAGTGCTTAACGCGGTCCTGTACTAATAATAGTGTTTCTATTTCATTCGGTTACTCTAAGCCATCTTTCGTTAATTTCTTTATCATTGTCTCACCTCACCTCGTGTTATACAATTATTATTATAACTGTAATGTATTTCCAGTTAACGCGGCAATGGTCCTAAATCGAATATGTTTGATTTCTCTGTTCTCTCTCTCTCTCTCTCTCTCTCTCTCTCTCTCTCTCTCTCTCTCTCTCTCTCTCTCTCTTTTTCACATATATATATTTTCCTACAAACACTGACCCACAGAGGGGTACGTATACCTCCAGTTTGTTTGGGCAGAGATTTCATCGGGTTTGTGACGTGGCGCGGGGCCAGAACAGAATCGAAGGAGACCATTGAAAGTTGACGGTGTGCACGCGATCGCGAATTTCGTTGCTATAGCCCTCTCTGTTTATCGGTTTCTGCTCGAGAAATTCCTATACAATCGCTTTAACAAATTCCATAGCACAGACACTAACGTCAGTACAACAATACCATGTATATGGTATAGTATTATTACTAGGAAATTATTTGTATTATTTACGTGGGTTTCTGCAACAAATTTACAATTCGCAAGGTTTTCCATTGACAAACTCTCTATATGCAGAAGCACTTTAATACATTTATTTCCATAAAATACCGTGTACTATTTTTAAATGTCATATCCGTGTAAACACATGTGGTATTTCCTTTCTGTGAAAATCTATAACAATAGTATACCTGGATATTGGTGCTTTAACATTATATGGGATCACCTGGATCTTATAATTGCACATAAAATATAATTATCCCAGAAATAAAATAAATTAGCAACAATTAATTACAATACCCATGATTTACCAGGAACTTCATATCCCTGTTAGAATGGCCATTTGTCAAACAATGAGCGCCACATTCGTCAGGTTTATTGCGCGATAACTATTCAATTGTTACAAGAATCCACGCAGGCGTTCTCTCGTGAAGTGAATGTAACTCTCGTAGGTGATAATGAGTCTCGAGTGGTTTTGGGGGATGAAATTAAAGGGAGATGGGTTAGAAATGTCTAGAGGAAGCTGGCTGGCTGGTTGTCTGTCTGCCCGGTGGGGTGGCTACCTAGCTAGGTGCAGGGTAGAAAGCTACAGGGTAGGTAGGTAGACGACTGATGAGTAGATAGAAAGGGTATGGTAGCGGGAAAGGAGTGGAACGTGTCGGCGGTTAGCGGTTAAGGGATGTACGGGGATGAGTCTCGATAGGACTTGGCTCCATTGTTGCAGGAAAGTAGCTCAACAAAAGGAATAACGTGTAAGGACGTACAGAAGACAATGCTGCCCTTAGCTGCTATCAAAATTGGGCAGACGGTGTAACCGAGGGGTGTTACCGTCCGTATAAACCCACACCCCCCTCCCCGCCCCATTTTCATCGCTTCTCTAACTCGGCACCGGTCTCCTCCACTCTTTCTCCTTGGTAGACTTTAAGAGATGAAACGAGGCGCAATTATGCCCACGGAGATTAGCGTAATATCGCAGAGTACACAGTGTCCCGATTTCCATCCCCCTGGGACTCAGCCATCAGCGGAAGATTGCACACAAAGAAGCCGAAGTGATACAGGGTGGTTTCAGACTGAGGCGCTATCCCTCATGTAAATGAGGGGACGATTCTCTAGGATGTATCGTCATTCTCTGCTGCTTTAATACACTTAATCCTGCTTACACGATACGATTATTATCGCGAGGCTGCGCGGTTTCTGGCTAATCTCAAGAATTCCACGGAATATGACTGTTTTGTTATAACGCAGATAATACCTAGTATCTAAATACTTATCCTAAGATCACACTTACATTACTTTTATGCGTCACGATAATACTGTAAAAGTATAAGCGCAGGACCGATATTGCCTTATCCGCAACTATAATATATATTATGGTATAGTACTCTATAGTACGTTTAAGTGTATGTACATTAATGCTCGCTCGTCTTATCCATCCCATTATCCTTAAGGACTTTTATTTGTGAGTTGACTCTTAAAGCAGTTTAATTTACCGTCGGGAGAATTCGTGAGGATGGTAGTACTATGCTGTATTACGCAAATTTTAATGGTACTTGTATCTTCGCAAATCTATGGTTTGTTTGTTTTCGCAAGATTCTTCACTTTTTAGAATAATTAAAAATATATCGTTATGATACGACAAGAGAGAAAACAATAGAGAGGGATAGGCACTTCTTGCACGTACAAAGTGAATACTGAGTAATTAGGTAGAGATTTATAAAATATAATCCACACCGACTTTTTCAATTTAAAATTAATTATTATTTCTTACATCAAACACTATAATTTTATGTAATCCCTTTCGTAAAGAAGGATCTGCTTTGCACGTCTATACTATAAACGAGCGCAGGCAGGAATATCTATATATATATAATTAGGCAAACCACTCAATCAATAGGACGGAAATTAATAGGAAAAAACTAGTTGTGAAAATAAATAAGTTAGTACGATTTACAGTCGTCCAGCACTTCCGATAAAAAACGTGAAATACGTAAGCCTAATTTTTTTTGCGATATAAAATGCATAAAATGCAATCGCACGACTCACTCTGTTGTGCCTTACCCAAACATATCAGAGAACCGATTTTCCCTTACAAATGGAAATTGTAAGGGTCAAGTGTATGTTAGCAGCAATAGTCTTCGTGGTGAAACCTCATCATTTAATTTTGATATAAATGGAGTAAACAGAGGAAAGACAGCTATTGAAAGACCTTATTCTCATTGTAGTCCTACCCCTCGATAATCCTATTACCTGAACGCCCAATTATTCTCGCAGCTAAAGTCCCTAATCGAAGGACAGTGCAAAGTGGCAAGTTACTTTCGAGCCAGCAATACGAAATATTCTTTGTTCTTAGTCCTTCAAAAACAAATGCTCATGAGAAAATAGATCTTGATAAAGAGTAAATCACTGCAAGAGGAGTCCTTTCCTTAATACTGTCCCAGAAGGCTAAGGATACGTATTCACATTTTGTTAAAAAAAAAATTGCTCGTAGGTAATGAAGAGAAACCCAGAATCACCGAAATACAATTGGACAACTTCATCAGAAACGGGCGGTGTGACCTTTTATTTTATTCAAGGAAGAGCGAAACTTTCAACTCCCGAAGTGCTATAAAAAGCTTTGGAATTATTAAAGTCTTTGCAACGTTTTTTAAATTAAACATTATTTTGAATAAATAATAGCAGTTGAGTACTACTTCTAAAACTACTGCTACGTGTAACCTAATGGTAGGTTGTATCTTAATTCTAATTCATTTACTTCTATGGAAGAAAATTATACCTGCGAAGTTTCAAGATAGGAGCAGATGTAGTTAAGCGGATGCAGTGCGTTAGAAAATTACATAACGTTAAAGCCATCCACGTATAACAAGTTAATCTTCATTTCAGACCCACACGTTGAACGTAATAAAGCATAAGCACGTGCATGTTCACTTGAATCAAGTTTCGATAACTTTACCTTTCTAAATAATATCGCTAGATGTTTGCATCATATTACATTAAATCTAAACTTGAAAGGAGGAGAGAAAAAACTAGGGAGAGAATGAGGAAACAGAAAGAGCAAGAGTTGGGTGAAATAGTATAGCATGAAGAGTGAGTAGAAAAAGAAGGAGAAGACACATGAAGCAGAAATGGGGGAGAAAGAGATGGTCGATTTATTATGTTCCGGGAAGGTTTCCCTAAGGGTAATCTATATGAGTTTTACAATATATGTATAGGGAAGAAACTAGGACAGGCGTAAATAACAGATAAAAATTGGCGAGACACAAAACTGTGTGATAAAAATTGAAACAGTTATCCTCAATCGTTCATTAATAATTTTAAAATTAAATATTAAGTGTTATCCATTGATGAATTTAATCACCCAAGACTTATCAAGTGGGATTTATATGCAGGAAGTAAGCACCACTTATTTCACAAAAGGGTAAGTTTTCCAGACACAAATAATTGATAACTCAGACTTCAGAAATAATAAATGTTCACATAAAAATGTCAAGGTTGGTAACGACGAAGCTATTGTTACATAATATCAGTAAGTGGCGCATTTTAGCGATAAACTACGCAAATGAATAATGCTTTGCTGTAGTTTTTGGTGCTATAGGATGTAACATATAGCTCAGAGGAGTTTATCTAGAAAAGCGTCCTAGTACTTGTTTACGTTACACGAATAACTCACGTAGATAACTCCGTGACTTAAATTTGAGGGTAGAATAAGTATACGATCCTAATAGGCATAGAGACTATATTTTTTGGTTTAGTGAAATCACTTTAATTTTAAGTTTGATAAAAAACATACAGCGGAGAACAATATTACGGGTACGCCACATATATCATTAATAAGTCAATAACCAAAATCCAGTTTATTGTTAGTAGACAAATATTTAGAAAATCCTAGAGTACCGTGACTTTAATTATGGCGGCGCTCACTGTACTGAGACAAATTGAGTGGCGTTCATTAGTAAACAGTGGACAAACTTGTTGACATGTCATTTTTAGTAAACATGATTGTGGGTACACTGTCATCCTGTAGGATTTATTGGTTGTTATTAAAAAATTAGCACTGCCAGATTATGTGAAAATACAGTAAAACGCTTCACTTTCGTTTTCAGGAAATGTCGCCAAGATGTGGGACTAAGCAGTGACATAATAATACGAGTGGCAGGAGACCGTGACTTTGGTCTAAGTTACGGCAAAATTGGGTAAAAATATTCAGTCGATAAAAAAGTTTGACAAAACCAATAGTGTCGAAAATATTCTAGGAAGAAGATGAAAACGCAAAAAAACAGTAGGAAATGATGCTCGAATATTAGGCGATATTAAGGAAGATCAAACTTTACGTGCTCGTAATGTAAAGGAAGGAGTGGACTTAGAGAGGCCGAACCTCGGAGGTTTCTCAGGCGCCGCAAGCCAATGCTCATTGGAAACACACGAAGACGAGAATGTAGTTTGCATGAAAGTATCTGTTATAACTTTCGACTTTCTGATAACGTGTCATTTGGTCAGACATGAGTAAATTCAAACTATATGATATGAAAAAGCAAGCTCAATTTTACAAATGGCTCGGAGAAGCTTACAAACCGAACAAGATCCAGCCAACAGTTAAGCACGGAGGAGGAAACTTACTGGTCTGGGGCTGCTGCATCTACGGTGGGATAGGAAATCTCAACCGAATTGAAGGGAAAATTATTGGTTAGTCTTGCGTTGTTATTTTACAAGAAAATGGTACGTATCAGGTAAATAAATGATGTTGGGATATGATTTTGCGTTTCAATTATAAAAGCCGTAGATAATTCAAAAATAGTAAGAGAATACTTTGAGGATAATGAAATCCAAGTGTTAGAGTAGTGACCTCAGAATTCTGATCTCAGTCCTATCAAGAATTTTTTGTCTTATTTGGGTGAAAAAGTCTCACGCGTTCTGAATTTTTTTTTATTTTTTGGTATAGATCTGCTCAAATAAATATTAATTATACATTGTACTCATAATTTTGTCGCCCCACTGTATAGTGTGAATTGTAGATCTTAATGACGAATCTATTGTAATAATTAATGGCTTTGTCGACGTTGATTTTTACCATCATAGGGATGTCATTATGGATGACTATAATCTTACACTGAATATAAATAAACTAGATATGCCCGTGTATTATGCGCCTCGCGGTTCTGATATGAATATATATATACATATATATATATATGAAATCGTGTAGATATATATATATATATCTACACGATTTTAATGGGTAAAGTCCATTTGTAGTAGTCCGCGAGACTTAGGCTTGCGTGTCGTCATATCCCATAAAATGTCCAATCTACTTATTTCTTCAGTAAACTTTGAGTATAATGGATTAGAGCCTTATATAATGATAGAGTCAATTTAAAAAGCTAACGTTTACTATGACTGTCATGGTTTATTCTTCATGACAATTTAATGTTAAATGAGATGAGTGCGTCCTTGATTTTACTTGAATATGAAATAGAGAAATATCATTTAGACAAATTTTAAGAATCGTAACTAGATTTATTTTGGCAATATGCCTAGGACTGCCGAATACAGTGATCAAACTTTTATTATGATTCAATGTAGCATATTATGGTCACTATAGTGTTTATGTATCGTTTGTGGCTCATATACATATATATATATGATCTCCGTCACGAGATCAATTTCGAAAACAATAATTTTGTGAGAATCTGCAGTATCATTAAAGATGATATCATGTAGAAACTGGACCAGATTAGCCGGCGCGTTCGGAAGTTATGGCCATTTAAGTGTTTTCACTTCAAGGGGGTGTAACTCCTCCTACAGTGATCATACAGGGGTTCAATGGGGGTGTTTTTTCAATGCCGAAGGATCCTCTCTCTCGTGCCCCGATTAGCAATATAAATTTCCTTTCGGAACTACAAGATCTCGAATTTTTCAAAAAGTTCCAAAATGCACTTTTTTACTCCAACCCCTGCCATTCGGCCATTTTGTATCCGATCGGGATAAAACCTTTACCATTCGAACGGGAAGGAAATTTCCTAAAAATTGTGTCTTTGGTTTTTCGAAATCTATCATACTTTCACAGATATGTAAAAAAATTCAAGTGTTGCACTTCAATTGGACGTTACTGTATGTAATCATGTAAAAAGTATAGTTTGAAGGCCCAGGCGATTAAGGGGCATTCACAATAGTAAGCTGACGTCTTTTTTAGCTAATACCTTCAGGCATCACAGCATTGAAATTCTAACCTAACCTAACCTAACGAAACACTTTCTAAGCTCATCACAACTCCGGATGTCTAACATTAAAAAAAAGTAAACAAATTTGGTGTGACAGTCGCTTCATGGGCCTCAAAACATACATTATGTTAAAAAAACTTTGAGGTCCGACCCGAAACTATACAATTGTTCTCAAACTAGCAGCTGTATTACTAAAATTGTTCCCAAACTATACTTTATTAATGTATATATTAATGTATATATATGTACAATTATTTATATATTTCTGGCCATACAAATCAAAGCTTTTAATCACTCCTGGTAATATTAATGTATTAAATTTTTTAACCAATTACGAAAGTATTAGTTAAAGTACCCCTAAAGAAAATCCTAAACGAAACTTTTGAATACTTAATTGTTCAGAAATTGATTTGTACTGATTGAAGCAGCTTTGTTCCATTTATGGTCATTGCCTTCATTTATACAATGAAAAGGGCCACAAATGGATCAATTCGATGGCCACATACGGTAATAAGGCGATCTAAACTGGTATATCTACCCTTCTCGTATACAATGCAGAAACCGTCGTTCATCAAACGAATACGTATATAATATAATATATATCTATAACTAGACTGCTTATAAGTTAATTGAGCGAAACTTAACAGTATCAGGATGGAAGGTGGGTAAAAAATAAGACCACTCGTATCGACTTTGGAGTCGATATCACCGAAATAATAGAATATATAATACTGCACTAAAACTAAAATTAAAAATTGATTTGTTATATTTAAAAGTGAAATTAATTAAAAATATTTACCAGTTGATCTAAAACTAATTAGAAACACAAATTGAAATCATCAATTATTTGGAACTCTATGAGACGTTCAACTTGCACGACTATGACCCAAACAGAAATCTGACTAGGAAATACTATTTACTGACCAGTGTCTGGTTGGGAAAATCCCGATTTTCCCTGTCTAATATATACTTGACAGGTTCTGGCCAGGAACTAACACGGTAGAAATGTTGAGAAGGAACCACTAATAACTGGTCAGTGTGTGGTTGGGAAAATTTCAGGTGTTTCTGGGCAATATAACCTCGCCCGGTTCTGGTGAAGCATTTATTAGCACAATCGTTAATATTTATACGAAACCGTATCGATTTCTTATTCTTACATTACATTTTGAATTATTTTAAACTTACTTTCTTAGTAATACAGAGAATTACTTGTCAATTGATATAAGATATGAGATCAAGATTTTCAAACATAAAATCGAATTTTAATAAACTAGCCAGAACGTGGCCAGTTCCTACTCCGTTTTTCTACCTCAGGAACGATAATTTGTTAACCTCTAATCATTAATCATACTCTGATCTACCGCTAATTCAATAGATTTCGTTGATTAGACCAGATACGCAACCAGAGATGGAGAGGCATGGCGATGCCTAGTTTCAGTAAGACAGAGACAGAAAATTTGTATTAGTGCTAATTAGGTGCTATTAGCGCAATTAGGTGCTGTAGTGCAAATCCGGCTTTATTCCTGACAGAGCCGATAACATGTTCTGGTCCGTTCCACATATACATGCATAGATACATAGATGGATTATATTATTACTAGCTCTTGGTAATTGCATTTGTAAAATTATTTGCTGCTCGGTGTGTATCCTTTGTATAAAGTACTTTTGATAGAGATGATGTTCAAGAATACTTTAACATCGGGAGAGTCGCCTACAAATTATATTTTGCGCGACTCATGTACGTTTTATATCTAGGGCATGGAATCGCATGAATGCCCTTGGAGATTCACCCCCTAACGCAGAGCTGTAGATATACCCCACGAATTGAAGGTTCGGTCCTCAAGAAGAAATTGCATTACTAAAATTCAGGGCCTGTCCAGGTATCCTGGTGGGTACCGGTATGGGTCTAGCTAAGCCTTTGAAGGGCCCTCAATTTTCATAATAAAATTTCTACTAGGATCGTTGCAAACCACTTTCGTCTGACATAGCATGAACAGGTATTTTGAAATTTATTCACTTTGAAAATAAATCACAAACCTGAGTTTCATACTTGATACAACCTTAGACCTTAAATGCGAAGGTAACTCCTAGGATTTTTATATAGAAATAGTATTTGTAGATTAAGTTTTCAGTTACTACTTGAAGGTTATTTGTTCGACAGGTTTATGTTGTGATTAGATTCAATGTGATCTGTTTCAATGATCCATACTCACTCCGTGATTCTGCGATCAGCTATATCGATCAACGAAGTCAATTCATGAATTGGCCTGTTGACAATTTAAAAACTAATCGTTATAACGAAACTAAATGTAACATTATTATTTATTCCTATATGAAATTAGAATACTCTGCTGAAAGTGCAATATTAGTTAGCCAAATATAACATTTGATATTGGAATAAATACAAACCAGTTAGATATGAAATTCTAGTTTGACATTGCTTGAAGAACAGAAAAACAAAAGAATGCAACTAGAACAGCTAATGCTGATGAATGAGAAACAGTTTACACAATGAAAGTATTAATCGATCAAAGATAGAAATACAATGTGAAATCTAACATGTGAAAAATAAATGTATCCCTTTAATTGGCACGGAATTTCGAAAACTCTATCGACTATATGACCGATGAGTGAGACGATAGAAAGAAAGATATATGGTTCGAAGGTCGAGAGATCAAGTGTAGGATCGAGAAGACAGTCGGTATCCGTGGTAAGAATTTATCGGAGCAGCCCCGTGAAATTGGCTGCCGATAATAAATTAAGGGCATTGCGTAGGTGAGTTGAAAAAGGCTGGTTAGAGGAAGGGGGTGAGTAGATATAAGAAAAGTGTACGAGTTTGGATGCTTTGGCGGAACGTGTCGGAAGTTAGAACGAGAAAACGATGGTGGAATTCTATAGCTTGAATCGTTCTATACGTGTATAGGGCAAGGGTGGAGGAAGGATGGTAAAAGGAAGGTGGATGAAAAAATAGGGGTGCGCGGAATGGTGGTGGTAAGATTCCAGTGGTTCCCGAGACACGAAGCGAAGCCATACGAACGTGTCCGGCCTATGATCCAAGTTTCAGTCGGTTTCCTTGGACTCGTTTCCCGACCGGGGTGCCCCCAAGGGTGAGTTTGGTTCTTATGGGGGTGGTTCCCGAATCCTCCTGAAGGGACTGCCCGCTCAATCAATGAATTGGAAACGTACATGTCCTGTATGCGAATGTGATACCGATATCCGCCTTGAATATCCTCTCGCCCGTCCTGCAAACCATCCCTTTTTGAACAGCCCCCATTTCTCCTAGCGCCCCCTGCCTACTTCTCCAACCTACAACCCCTTGAGAAGGCCACGAGAAGCCTGTTATCTCGTACGTTGTCAGCTTACTGTTCGGGCCAACTTACCTTCGGCAATCTCATTGGCTGTTTTCGGTGCTCGCCCGACTGCCAACCTTATACTTCCCTTTTGATCACTGGCGTACCACTCTTATCCTAGTCATCCCTTTTTGCCAATCTCTTACCATCAACCAGCCTTTTCATTCACATCAGGATCACTCATTATCTGCCTTCTAACTGGACCCCGGGTCCAGTTGGCAAACCATTAAAATTTTATCCTTATCCCGTGGACGATGTCCTTTCTTACTCTTCGGTCCTCACACAGATTCAAAGATTGTCCCACTTGTCCCTTTTGCACTTAATATCAACCGAACATAAAATGCCTGGCTTATACCTACATATTATTCCACCTCATGAACTTGTTCCAACTTTCGTATAACTATAGTCCAAATAAGGGATCAGTAGAACGGCATAGTAAACATGAAAGCGATGGACGCCAGCTTGAAAGTTGCCTAAGCATAGCATCAGTTCTATTTTTTTGCATGTATTAAACAATTGCTTAACGTAGAATATTTATATGTATATTCAGCTGTGATATGGTTATCATCATGCACTACATCTCGCATAAGTGAAATACGAGTAGGGTGGCCCACCATATAAAAATACGAGGTTTTGGGAAAAAAGAAAACTACAGAGAAAAGAATGAAGGGGTCGATCGAAATATTGTTAATTATTTTCATAAAACATTTTCTCATCGCCCTCTCGTCTTCTCATCTTTCTACTTTTCTTTTCCTACCCTCTATCTTTTTATCCATCCTTAGCGAAGACTCCTCACAGTGCCTGTTTATTATTTCACTCGCGAGCGATACCAAGGCCGTAGCTCTATAAAATCTTGTTTTCGAATCCTCCCCTAACGCAGCAGCGTGCTACTCCCACACATTACGCCTAATAAATCGCTTTCCTTTAAGCCCACATTATTCAGATAGACCGCGCGAATAAATCCAGAACGCGTGGCACGAATACGAGCACGTTAACTCGCCAACTTACACGCGAGATATATAGTTCAACTACGGCGTCGCGACGCTTTACGGATGCGAATGGCGAATTGGGAGGACCACTTAATTCTCCGATAGTTTCTGGCCATTTTTATCCTATCCATAAATTCTTGAAACTGTTTCTGCGACGCAGGGAACCAAATATAATACCAGTGGTGGTGCTTTTCTCCCTTGCTATAAGAAACGTACGCCTATGGTGTTCTGTCAGAGGTTGCGCCACCACTGGAAAGCTAAATAATTCATGGAAAAAAATCCCCAAAGATCACTACGAGTAATAGAAATTGCATTAATATAAAAACAATTTATTGATTTCAGAGAAACGCATTGAATATTAAAGAAAAAAGGATAGCGAGTTTATAGCACCCAAACTTTTACTTGTTATTGATCAGCAAAAACCAAAATTTATTCCCGCAAAACTTCTGTGTCCTTTCCCAGAAAACAAATGAAATGGACACGATTTATATAATTTCGTAAAAACGTTAATCAGAGGAGACAAGTTCGGCTTCGTCTCGAAAATCGTGGGGGGTAGTTTTCTTCTCGCGCGAAATACTTCATCCGACTTTCTCAGGGTTCACCCATTACATTGAGTTATACCGTATTCAGGATGCACAACGGGCCAGAATAGGCTCAAACAAATGTTCCACGAGCATATTGCTATGAGGAGCAGCATCTGACGGAGACAATGGCCCTGGTCTGCTCCCCTAGAAACTCACCTCCAGCTACTAGTCAGTGCCTTGTTTATATCTGACAGAAATGTGGCTATGTTGCCCTATAGCCACGTTCATGTCCTCACGTACAGATGAGGCTACAATGCAAGCACTATCTGCATACATACCTGATGTATATCATACATGTACAAAGTGTTTCAAAAAAAGACATTACGTGTATCGTACATATCGTACGTTTAAGATTAACGTGATAAAGTTTATGGGAGCTTCGTTGATGCAATAATTACGCGATAATAGAATTGCTCATCAATAGGTCGTTCAGGTAACAATAAAAATGTCTAATATTATAGTATGAATTATGTATGTTTGATAAATCCGCCATGAACCTTATTTGTTTATATGAAAACTTATGTTGAGTAATTTAAATTTGTATACGGAAGGAATCTATATAAAGAGAAAAATTGTTGAAAGCGGCAAATTCTGAAAATAACTTTGTATCAAAGGTTGACAAAAAGTTGACGTAGAGTATCCATCAAAATATATTTTTGGCTTTTTTCATTCTACACGTTTTCCTCAAATTTTAAATTTAAGCCTCGGATCAATTTTTGGGTTCAAGAAGGTCTCTTGGAAAACAGTTTTTATCTTTTCTTGAATCTTATACGTATTCGCAGCAGACGCACTGAACTCTACTCTGTTCATTATTCATGTTGAGTGATCGCGGTGATGGTGGCGGTATAGTGGTACACTGAGAGAAGTGAGAAACTGAATTTCAATGGGGAGAAACAGGATTTTGCGGTTTAGACCTCAGAATTTTAATCTTTGATGAAGACCCTGGTTAAGTCCCTTAACCAGGATAATTTAATGTTCTTTGCTCAATTGTAATATTATCCCGCGAAGTTAATGGAGATATGATTTTAATTTCGAATACATTGATTTACTGAACTTTAATCAACTAAAGATTCAAAGGGATGAAATTCTTAACTGTGATCGACCGAAGGGAGAATGTGACCAAGAATGATAAATTTCATAAACAATAGAATACCGGCTATTCCTGATAAACATTCTAGAATGCAGATAAGTCTCTGCGACTCCCTTATTCGAACGGCCACCATCCCTTAGCTAGACGAGTTAATACCCGAGGCGGCCGTGTAGTTATATTATTAATGAAAGCTAGACCGTGAATAGGGGTTATAAACTAAGTCCTTTATAACGAAGTGAAGGGATGTCTCCATGAAGGCGATGGAGTTCATGGGAAGTAGATTCTGTAGCTCGCGTTCCTCAAACCTGCTTCCCCAAGTCACCCGTAGCCACCCTTGGTAGGAAGAGGGAAGGATTAGCCAAACCATTACTCGATAGACGTAAAGCCCTGTCAGAATGGCTTCTACTCCTCCGTCATCCCTTGGACCCCGTCTACCATTCCCTTAGCCCGTGTTATCGTCCTCATTCTTATCTTCAGTCTGGTCTTTATTCCAAGAATGAAACACTGAAGAAGATCATCCTCGACTTGTTTACCAAATGGAGTTTGCCATATAACCATGACTCACTGAGTTTCCAGTAAATTTTTTTTGTCAATTTTCTGCCAAAGGCAAATTCCTCAACCTCACATTCTATAACTATGGTTAGGTCTTTGGCATAGGTTACGGATTGGCTAGACTCCAGTTCGGGAATAAACGATCCCTTTGAGCTGGCAAGGACAGGCTTCCATGAAATTCATACTCTTGGTTAGGTTACTTGGCTTTGAGTGGTGTCCATTTCTAAAATAGACAGATAATTCATCAAAAGACCAGAAATCGAAGCAGTAAAAATTTCGCACCTCACTTAAATTCCTCAGAAAACACTGCCGCGATGCGATATATACTATCTGCTCATCCAAAGTAGCCATTTATTACGGAGTTAATCTAGAAGAAGGTGGCGTATTGAAGCATCTCGAATGTAATAAACCGTTGCTGCTAAGCAGAAACACCCACTGCGTTAAGAGGTCCATTGTTGTCTCAAATAGACGTACTGAGCTTAATCCGAAAGCCCAATCCTTTAACCTAGAAATTCGGCGAAGGGTTTAAGCAACCGCGACTTTCCAATACAGGCCTAGTTTTGATGGGTGTTAGTGGGCGTTAAATCCGCCCCCGCCGCTTAATTGCAAACCCTCAAACCGTCGTCTACCACCCCAGCCGAAGTAAGGCCAAAGCGATTATCAGAATCTGTCCCTGTTACGTATCCAGGTATCCTAGAATCAGGCAGTTGAAGTTAATCGGTATTCTTGGCAAGGGGCCCACGTATCTATCGTAAGCTCCTATGAATTAAGGGGTGGTATAGGAGCCTTTACCGTGTATGGGTTAGGCTGAACGGTATGGGGTAGTATAGGGAGTTGGATACTAGAAGATGGCGACGACGTGACCACGGTGATAATGACAGCGATGATGACGGAAATTCCGGAATCCTTAGGGAGTTCAACACTGTTACAGCATCGTCTCTCCTTTATTCTAACCCCGCTGTCCCTTTTATCCCTAACCATTTCAACCCCTTTCATCTCATATCGATAGAAGCTTCTCGGTCGATTCCGTCAGGAATCCCTACTGGTACTTTGAATTATTTCGTGTCTACGGGACGCTTCTTCAACGTTCGCAGAATGCTGCCAGAAACTTTTCCAAAAGTTAAGCAGGACAATGATATTCTACCGGAAGTAGGTACCTATATATACTCCAAAAGTATTCTGTGGATGGGACAGCGATCGTCCAAGGGTGGGAAAATTAAAGCATCGCGCAGTTAAAGTCGGCGCCAGTCTGCTAGCTTCTTGGGTTTCGGAAACTCCTGACATTCTCTTCGACTTCCTGCATTCCGATTCCCGACAATGGCAGGGAACATTTTTATACCACATATACACTTCTTCACTCTGTTAAGAGGTTTAAGTTCTACGAATAACAAGGGGTTAAGTACTTTGTTAAGCATATACATTATTTTTCCCTCATAAGACCATAAGTGGTTAAGCGCCACTTTTGCTGGACGGCTAATGACCACCGGGGGTGGGATGGTCGTTGCCGACGTCGCGAGTTAACGTTGACGTCCTTATCGAGATTCTCATTACTCGCATCGCGACGCCTGCGGTACTTACCTACATTCATGTACATATAACTATGCAAGTGTCTTACATGTATATTTATATATACAAGGTGTCTACCAATAACCAAGCCTCGAATCTCTTTAGGTTGTAAATATGATGCAAAAAATGTCTTCCAAGATCTTTTCAGAGTTATCAGGAATGTTGATATTTTTTTTAATGAAACTATTTTTTGTTTAATAAAATAAGAAAATTAATTACGACTAATTCAACGACCAAGTTTGTTTTCGCCAATTGTTTTACGTCAATGAAAACTGATGACTCGAATAACGTAAAATCCGACAATCTTAAAGCAATATTTTAAAAGTTTGCGACTAAAATATTAACATATCATACATTAATGATTTAGTTTTAATTTACTCTTTAATATTATTAGGCAAAGATAGTACATAATTTCATTTTAAAAAACCATCACGGTTCTTGATAATTGTAGAAAAAGATTCTAGAAAAAAATGTCCCTCAAAAATGTAGGTAGTCGATTTTTAATGGATCACCCTACATACATATGCAGATATTGTAACATGATGATACAAAAGCTGAAACTCTCACAGATTTTCGCATCTCCACAGAATGATCTAAGAATAAATAAAAAGAACATATCGAGGTTCGGTGGCACAGTGATAAGTACTCTTACTTGGCAGTCCGTAGGTTTCGGGTTCGATTCCCGATCAGAACTGATCATTTTTCAGAAATTACTCGCGCTCCCTCGCTCTTTGGCGGCCAAGTTAGAAATGAATGTTAACAAGGAGGCCCCCCGGGCAACTCGTTATAATATATATGTACATGGTTTAGATAGCTGACTGGGGTTGAGTGGTGGGTTGAAACGTGTCCGATTACTTGGCATCGCTTCTGATTACTTCGCTAACTTAATTCTGAATTCTGACGCGTTGCGTACACTATTAAAGAGGTCCTTCACGATCCTAAACTTACATTAGTTAAAAGTATCTAAGATATATACAACATTAATTTCATCGACCGTGCCTACTGTAATTTCTAAATGAACGTATCACATTAAATCTAAAAGTAATCTGCTTACTTGCTAAAATACAACAATTTTCGATAACATTTTACAAATATTTGAATATAGAATATGTTAATGAAATTTTAATATAAAGTTTTTTGTAAAGTCATATTGAAATTTTGACAATATAGAAACGTTGTATATCTCTTCTATATGTAGAATGGCATATACCACTGTATCTGTAACAGGTACAAATGAAACATTCATATTCACGGTATTTCCTATTTTAAATAACATCTTTTCAGTGCAGTTAGATATACATACTGCCCATACAACTGCTGTAGCTCTGTAGCATATACAGGTACGGTAACAAGTGGGAAAATTTATCGTGAACGAGATACGCGACACGGGGAGTCCTTTCGCTTCGTTTTGTGTCATTTTCCCGAATTACGAGTCAGCAACATTTTCACTGACAGCGTAAAGTACGTATTACATAAAGAAAACAGATGCTCTTATTTTCACTTCTAAGAAATGTAGTCTAAAATTCCAGCTTGACCGTAAACGTTATGAAAATTAAAAGAAATCCTATATAAGCCCAATGTAACCCTGTTTGAATACCAGCTACAGAATTTTCTTTTTTTTTTCACGTTACATCCTTTTACTTCTCTATGTACTTTCAGTTTTCTCCCTCATGTTGGTACATAGAATATGTAGACCACACATGTGGGTACCTGCTTCGTTGCCGTCAGCATGTACGTACGTTTGCCTGCACGGCATACGGCCCGGCTGCAATGTGTCTCCCATGATATGCGGCGCTGTGTTTTGTTTCGACGCTGAGCGTCGGTTAATCAAGTGGCTCGGTGCCCACTCCCTCAGCCCCTGACAAACCCCCCACATATCCATGGACCAGGCAAACCACCAAGCCCGACTAGAATCCCCAAGGTGAGCACGCCTGCCGGGACGAGACTGGTCCAATCGGCAACGGAGCTTTTATTTATTGCCTCTTTTATTTATAGTCGCGGCGCTCGTTGATTCATTGACAAATCCTGTGTTTATACACAGACCATAAAGTCTGAATAGTGTGTACACGATTTCCTGGAACATTAGTCGTGTCACTTGCTGCAGAGGAAAAAGAGATCGAATGGTGAAGTGACGTTGCAAATGTTTTTATCACGGTGTTTTCAGTCATCTATGTAGTTCGCTATTAGTTTCTACTGTTGGTATTGTTATTAAAGAAATATTGAAATATTTTGAGTAGGACGAGCATGAACTGTGATTGACAATTTTTTTAATTATTGAAGATATATGTTATTTACAGTATTGGAATAAAAGTGACGACAAGCCCGTATTTATCAATTCGCAAAAACTGTAGCAACATTCCGAGCGAGAATCGTGAAGTTTATGTAGCCACCCTTCTTGATCTCTGTAGCACGACCAAGCAAAACCATTCCTTAAAAAGAGGCTGCATCTTATCCACGTAGAATATCGCCTTTTTTTGTATTATCTCATATATATGTATTCCACAAGTTGGCTCGAGAAAAGGGAGGTCGTAGGTTATTGTAAAAAAGTGCACGCACGAAACTTTCAGACATAGTCCAAGTGTGGTCCATAGGGGCAGTCTTGGGCAGCAAGTCCCAGGCCGAGAGGCTGGCTTTCTTGCAAGGGTAGTAACTTATAACGGGGTTCGATCATAAATTTCGATACTTTTAAAGGGCTGTTATTTTCGTCAGAGAGAAAATACATGAGGCTCATTATCATTCTTATAAAAAAAACATCCTAAAACGTTTTTCTTTCGTATTGTCAAATTTATCTTAAAAGTCGAAACCCGGAATAAATTAAACACCGGAATCATTCGTTCAACCCTTACCAGTAATCTGGTATCAACCTATCTGGTTGTTCTTATCACCTTCTTAATAAGGGTTAAATTTCACGTATCATTACTACAGCATTTATTGGCTTTGTTAAAGTATTGAAGCTCACACGGTTATTCTATACTCTGTAGTACAACAAACAACGCAGAAGGGTTTCCAGAGCCGTAAATGTTATTGATAACAAAACGTGTACAAGGATGAAATTACAGAATTTAATAGTAATCCTTGCATAGATATACGCTGATTCTGAAGAGCTCGAAACTAAAACAGTTCCGGTCCACGTGGAGTATAGGAGGTAGTTACTGTTTACACGGTTCATCAGATAAACCCTTGAATACGTGCCATTACCCTGGTCAGAACGCTCACGAGTACACCCCATCGGAGGGGCGAGACTTGAATAGAGGAGAAGGTGGTAGACCTGCGAGGGCGATGCCATGCTCCGTGCTTTATAAACTCTGAGCTATCTACATCTCGCGTTCTGTGCCTTACTACCCTACCGTATAATATCCACCTAAGGGACCTATCTCTTCAATCCTTATAGCAAACCGCTAATGAGTCCACCGGTGACTCTGCCGAAATTCTCTAAGGATAACTTTCATCCCTTATAATCGCTGCGCCTCTTACAGCACCTAGACAAACTTTCGCTATTTATATAGCTCTATAAAATGAAATTCTGTTAGTCTGGATATGGGAAATTATTTCAATTAAAATGTTCATTCCTTTCCACTTGGTCTTCGGGAGTTTCAAGTTTCAAGAGAGTCAGCGAGCGTCGTCCTAGCGGAATCTCAAAGGGGTAGTTTCTACCTTATCGATTGAAATGTATTGTACTTAATTGCAGTAGTTATCGGCTAGTTTCGCTTGAAGTAGCAGCCGAGTCACATTCCCATGGCACACGAAGTCTCCCCCAGTCATGATAGCAGCTGATAACGTCGAGACAGTACATTATTGAGGAGAATAATAAGAACAGATATACGAGGCCAACGGGCGCTTAGCGTCACTAGAACCAGTCTCGGTTAACTATCTTCGCAATCGCAATTACGGACTAACAGTGGCTAATTGCTAAGTTGTCTAACTTGTTGGCTGAACGCTGGAATGCTTTCCTACGATCGCTACGACGTCACTACCACTACGCCATCTAAGATAGTCTGTTAACCGGTGAGTAGGTGTTGCTATGAGGCTGATTTTAACCTGTGCTGGATCAGTCATCGTGGAATACGTATTTTCCCTGTCAAAGAATTTTTAAAAATAAAAGAAAACCTACGTTAAGGTATTACTACGGACCGAAAAATAACAAAAGTGTCAATGTAAGATTTGAAAAATCCAGCGTCAACTTTTGAACTGGTACAGTTCACTCACACACGCCCATCCCTGCATCGATAGGCACACACTAATGTACATTGGATGTAGTAGTGTATACGTATATACACCGAATACAGTCTCAAACGCAATGTTGCCGTAACGCTCTTTTGTCTAGCCGTCGTACGAGAGATTTCGTAATAAATATCGAACTTCTTTCATGTCTATCAATAAATCCTATGAGTAAATAAATCTGACTAAAAATCTAAAAAATTCCTAATTTTTTCCTTTGCCACCTACTAGTTTTTCATCGGAATTACGCGGAGGAGTCAAATGCAATAAAAAAAACCATGCGCGTTTTATTGACATTAACTCGGAAATACTCGGAAACTGATGAGTGAATCGTGTTAAAAATTTGTAGAGAGATGTACTGCTATATAAATTAGACGTTAAACAAATTTCAGCTCGATTACGCGGTTTTGAGTTTACCGTAGTAATACGTCATAATACATCTTACCACAGCTTGTCTAAATGCAACGAATGTAATAATGGTGGAAAATTCACGAGGGGATGAACGTGGCTTCTTGATAGGGGTTGCGATGTGGTATGACTCCCAGTGAGTTTATGAGCTACATATAACGTATCTACCGGAACATATTGCTCTGGACAGGTTTGCAATCTGCTGTTTGCAAACAAAACTCTACCGAGATACTCCCTTTCCGTATAGCACACTGTCCTCAACCCTTTTTCAACTCTTTAACGCTTCTGGCTCCCTTCCCACTGGCGCCGGTGCCATCCAACCCTCACTGAACAGCGACGCGGGTCGAGACTCGGGAAAACGACAAACTCCGAGCACGCTACTAGACACCACTGTCACGGCAGAACAGATTCACCCAGCCCCCTACTCTTAAATTAGATTAAATAACCCCCATGTTTCACTGTTTCTCCGAAAGAGTATGGACAAAAGGTACCATTATTTCCTCCGAATCACGGATGAGTTATGCCTTTCACCTTGCTACTTTACTTTCTGTATTATTCTTTGGTGACGTGGGTGGCCTACGTGTTGTATATTGTATGCTGTGATAAAATGGTACTACAAGTAGATAAATAAGTCAATCAATACACCGTACTTACGGATGTAATAGAATTTTATGCATACAGTTCTTAAGCTCTAAGAGCCTATTAAAGGGAATTGAATTAATTGAAACATGAAAAATACGTTACTTTATACCAACGTCAATAAACGGTAAAAAAATTACTTTTCTATGGACTAATAGAAAAAAAATACAAAAAGTCCAAAAATTGTTCATCAAAATGAAACCTTCGTAGTCTGGCCCGTGTCTGCCCATAACTCACAGGCTGGCTTATCTTCATCGCAGAAATTTCCGTCGTAGTGCAAAACCCTTCGAAAGTTTAAGGTAGCGTTAGCAAGTGAGCCGCGTACTTCGACGCGTGGATTCGTGGTAGGAAGGTGCACGAAAGTAGGATGCTGGGAAGATGGGAAGATCTCGAAATTCACAAGTTAGAGCGAAACGAGAATAGGTGACGCCAGAATTCTTGTAACACGAGGGAAAACAAAATAAGGCATGAGAATTCAGGTGGGCGCCTCTTGAGGTGCTGCTGGTAGCTTGTCGGGCTGGTACACCTTCGTGTAGGATAAAGAGAGGCAGCAGTAAGGGATGCTTACTGGTAGGGGGTGCAAATTGTAGGAGCGGTTTATGCTAAGTGGGCTCCCGGCTGAGTGGCTTGTTTTACCCAAGAATCTTCCCCTACCCTAGGAAAGCATACCCCCTTCCTGCACCCGTCAAGGATCCTGGTCTGGTCTGCATGAAACTCTGCTGCCTCCTCCTTCATGCCACCTCACCCTCCCCCTGGTTCCACTTGAGTACTGACATCACCGTCAAATTCCCTGGCCCGTTTAACAAATTAAATTAGGTTCCACTTTCATATTTTCTCATGTGAAAACTTCTTTGCACATTGAAGCGGCTCGACTAAAGGCTGAACACTCTTGAACATATGCCCAGCTAATTATTCTGGTAATTAACGATTGAAAATTAACGATTTGTATTTCCGACGTGAGTTTCGTTACTTTATACGTTGCTAAAAGTTTGAAAGAATGAGGGGAGTGACTACACTAATTTATTACTCAAACGACAATAAACATATTCTTTGACGATTGTACCTGTTAAGCGACATTTCATAAAAAAAGTTATTCTGCAGTAATAATATCTCTGAAATTGTATGAGTTTATATGTACACTTAAGGATATCTTGCTTTCGCAAATTAATTGATTATGTGAATCCTTTTTCTATGGTATAATTTGATATATGATTTAATTAACGATTACCTATTGATGCAAATTTCTTATTTTTGGGTAAATAATCTGAACGAAAAGTAATCTACGGTAACGAATGATTTTATACTACATGGAAATAACTATGTAGTAATACCACCTAACATAGTTTGGAAATAAGCTCTATCCAACATGCTAAATACGGAACAAATTAGAAATCTGAGAAAGGTTTCTATACTGTATCTAAAAACGCAATCTATAGGCAAAACTATCCAGATATCAGATGTTACCGACACGGTTTAGAAACCGTTTCCGGCCTGTTTCTCGTGGAACGACAGTCCGAATGGTTGACCAACAGGTTACGTGCGAGTACTATGCTATATACCGCATAATAATGAGTCACAGAGGCATAATAGAAAAACGGAAAAAATTGACTATTGCATAATAATAATAGTAATAATATTCGTTCCAGTTTTGCGTGAGCTTTCTGATGTATCAGTTAGAGTACAGCATTCCGGTGGAAAGGGATGACAATAATGATGCCAATTTTGATTTCAATTTTGATTTATTAACCCTTAACTACACAGATCCTACTTTTACGAGTTTTACGTCACTCTTAAATTATAATAGTTTAAACGAATTTAATGACTAGGTGTCAAATAATAATGACCTAATAGGTCTTTTAGGTCATTGAAAATTTACGTAGAAACAAATTGGACAGGAGGACTAAACATAAAGTTGATTAGATCTGTGAAACCGCACAATGTGTATCTCAGGATTGAATACGAAAAAATTCTTTGCCAGGTACAATTTTTACTTCGTACTAGCATCAGATTCTAAGCTTGTTTGTATAATAAAAACTGTAACTCACTTTATTAATGTAAGTAATGATTGAGGAAGACAAGTCGTCATGAAATGATAATTTCCATTCTAAATTCGTTTTCGCTAAAACTTCTATGAGAAGACGCTCATGTTCACCGTCGGCACATGTTTGAACGACTGACGATGTTCCATTCTTCTTCGGAAGTTACGTATCGACTGAAAATCACAGATCCGCACTGACTGGGAGCACATGCGAAAACGTCTGGGACACATCGGGCAACTGTTGGAACTCAATAGCAAATCGTTGAGTATGCCGGACTATACTAAATATAGTAAACTGCCCACGTTCCGACATCTTAACGATACCTATGTATTTCAGAGGCACTTCTAGAATTAAAGGAAATTTCAGTCCGTTGCAGAGCCGTATTTTTCTTAACTTACATATTGCAAGAAATTACGAAGTCTGTGCTATCTGTCGATAGACTTTGAATCGTCTATAACAAAGTAACTTGATGCATTTTATATACATCCGGAGACAATTTCGAACATTTGTGGGCACCAAGTGCGGAAATACTTAAGGGGTTAGGCCACTCTAGGATTTTCAAAAATCGATTTTTTTTGTTTATTAAAAAGGTACCTTAATATGTATAGAATTATATTACAAAAGATTATGTGCGTGAAAAATCCCTTAATACTCGATTTTCGTATTCTAGGTATTGAAACGTTATTCATGTTCTGACTTTCTACAAACTTTAAACACGTTTATCTCAAAACTACATTTTTCAAGTCGGCCGGAATCATAACTCAAACAAATTTCGAGCGATTGACTTCAAATTTCAACTGTATATTTAAAATTACATTCTTTACGGCAGTACGTAGGATTTGTTCATTATGTTGCATAGTTCTTTTGTTATAAATAATTTTCTGACGATTTTTCATGGGATTTTATATTTTTTTTTTTCAGAAATGCGCCGTTTTGGCAAGAATCAATATATCGAAAAAATCCTACGCACTTCTATAGCTATTCTCTTAAATAATCGAAAAAACTGATTTTTCATCGTAACTTAAAAATTGCAGGACCTGTTTGTCCGGCCGTTTACCCTCCATAAATAAAGGCGTCATCGGAGAAATGTTGCACAGTCGCCATTTTAACATATATCGTTTTGAAAAAGTTATTTTTTATAGTTTATTACTTGTATAATAAAGGTTTTATTTTGTACTTCCAATTTATTTCATGGTTCCGCTGAAAAAAATGCACAAAATAATCCTATTTTATTCGCCTCTGGAGGGGCCTAACCCCTTAAGATACGTCGTAAATTATATAGTGGAATATACAGTATGTTTGACAAGAGCGTGTACGGCGAAACCCGAAGACTATTTGGAATAAGGCATTGAAAAAAAATACACACACACTACATAATATAAACCGTGATGCTTTATTATTAATAAGTTGTCCAGTCGCCTCCACTATTAATGATTGCCTGGCATCTCCGAGGTATACTTTCTACTAATTTCATAGCATAATCTGGCGAGAAAGACATCCATATGGATCCAATCTGTCGAAATAACTGCTTGACGTTCCAAATTTTCTTCCTTCGGAGCTTGAACTTCATGAGTGCCCAAACATTTTCTATGGGATTTGCATCTGGCGACTGCGACGGCCAATCCAATACGTTAACGTTATTTTCTTGTTTTCACGTAGTACAAAAATGACTCCGATATTTTGGGTCATTGTCCTCTTGCAGTAGCCAATTTTCATGTTTTCTTCTAAACCACCTTTGGGCAGATGGTAATGGAGCCCTCTGATATATTTTGATCATTTTGGCAGCGTCCAAATTATCGGTAAAGATGTGCAAAGTGCCAAATCCCTGCTTTGAAAAACAGCCCCAGACGTGCACTTTTCGCACACAGCCACGATCTGGCAGGTCATCAACGTTCTTTACGTCGGAATAACGTTTCACCCACTTACTTACAAATGCTTTCGATTTTTTCATATATTTAGCAGCGGCTCCGTACGACATTTTCGGTCCTTTCGGATGCAAACACAGAAACATGGCTTCGTAACGTGATGCGTACTTAGCACTCATGGTGAAATACGTTCTTCTGCGATGAAGGTCAAACGACAACTGAGGCTTTCTATACAAAGCATCTTGGGGGAGGGGTTCCGCTGCATGTTCGCGTTTGAGTCTACGCTTGAACGGTTTCCAGAAAAAAATTAAGCCGTACACGCTCTTATCAAACATACTGTACATAGTAACATTGTGGTTGCGTTTGGGCACATCATTTGTTCACTTCGAATCACAATTACTATAAGAATCCGAGGATCATTACTATATTTTCTCTCCGTATTGAAAACGAATAACATGTTTCTCATGTGAAAATGGAGCTTTTCACTTTTATGAAGGCCCCGCCTGTAGCTTAATATCATTTGAATTCCATTATCGAGACCCTAGACAAAAACTAGACATTCAAACTTTCCCATCGAATATAATTCGAGGTATACTATAAGATGCCATACCGACATTTTAACATCTCATGCTAGTGGCTTTGAGAGCTAAGTAGGCACAAATCAGGCTAGTCTCAATACATTCACACATATTTAGCATTACTATTATTCTAACACCACAAAAAGAGTCCAGCCAACTCGATTTTGAGATTGAGAGGAAAGCTTTAGCAAAAAAAAGCAGTAACCTTAGCAAACGTATAGAAAGACAATTCTATACTGTGAGATTATAGTGCCTAAATTCTTACTATTATTTCTGTTTGCCATTTGTCTATGGTTGATATTCAATTTTAACAAAATTAAGGAAAATTTTGATGGCTACTAATTCATAATTAATAACTATTTTACACAAAATTCAACAAAACTGTTTTATACTATATAAATCAGTCCATGTGTATACCTACAAACGTTGCATTCATAACTCTTAACCAGGCAACTATACATACATATAATAAATGAGACTAAAGATTCAGAAAGTAGAGTATCAGATTCCTGACTTCGAGCATCCCCATATTAGAGCTTCGAATTCCGCTGCTGGAAAATCCAACGAATCAAATCAACATACGTAAAACTTAAATCCTTAAACCCCATCGACGGGTCATTTTTGTCCGGCTAAAATCTAAGACTCACAATAACTATTAAACTGAAGCAGCTGAATATTAGGTTAATACATGAAAAAAGGTTGTGTGGAGGGGAAAGTCTAGGGCAGATGGATGACCCATTGCGTCAGCTAGTGTGCGACAATAAAAGAGTAAAAATGATTTTCGAACACTGGTGAGATACAAAAATTACCTTTAAAAATTTTTCTCATTATAATTTGTTGTTTTCTGCATTATTTTGATATTTCTATTAAATTAAAAAAAAAGATCTCAATAAAAACAATTTCTTATTCAAAAATAAAATTTTTCTCGGGCAAATTGTTACGTGCAGTTTTTATGTTTTTTGATCAAAAATCTATTTACGGGAATTATTCTTAATAAAAAAGATGCAATTATAATTATATAACTTTGTTCTTTATTTATTGTTTGTCGGAGCGGCTTGAAAAATGAATTACTTTCAATTTGCAAAAAATTTATTATATTTTAATTATATGCAATTTTCATTATAACCACATGAAAAAAAGTATTTAAACTAAACGTACCATCGATCGATCATTTGACCGTTTTAGAACCAAAGATAGGTTTGTAAAACATTGTCGGTATGGTTAGTGTTAAACTATAAGCAACTATACCTTATTTTTATTAATCCATTTTTCAATGGGCTACCAATTTTCGAACTTTTTCACCACTTATCGCTGTTTTTTTGTAATAAGAAATTATAAAACACGAATGAAAATTCTTTTAAATGAAGTGAATTGAATGCTGAAACTATATTCGCTAACTTTTTCAGATTTTTTATAACGCTAAATACTTTCAAAACTTGCCAGACACCAGTGACCCGTCGATGGGGTTTATGGGTGCCCAAAATAACGATAGGGTTTGAGGCTTAAGTATGGGAAAAGTCTTGCAATAGTATAGTTAAGTATGGGTAAAGTCTCGCCGTTGGCCAGATCCAACACATACACTAGGCTCCTTGAGCAAAATTGCGTCCGTACTTTGCCATACGATAACAGTTTTGGAAATGACCGAGTCTGGCAGAAAAAGATTTTGTCGATACTATGGTCATATCACTTGATATTCTATATAATTCATGTACCCAGACTACTCAGATCAATGCCATACTTTCGCCAGACTGCCCACACTGCGAGTATTGGATCGAACTAGCAGCAAGACTTTACTACAAAAGTATACGTGGTACATAGTAAAGTATCGTAGAGGAGCATTTTTGTCAATTATTATTTGCGTTTAAATCCTGGTGTCTAGGGTCTAAATACTAGGGTCTAAGTTTTACAAGCTTTTTTAGGGCGCTTGATAATTGAACTACATTGTGCTTTTCTATAAATATGGCTAGCTAGATAGGACCGTAGTATAATAGCGGGATCTAATTCTTTCGAAACTTTGCTATATAAGCACATTTCGTTTATACAGAGCAAAGGCTTGCGCAGGTGTCTCGTATACGCATTCTTCATTACTTTGTTTATTCCAGCTCTCGTTGTCCTTTGAAATGGCCCTAAATACTCCTTTCAAGAATTTTAAAATGTAGCCGACCGCATAAAAACAGGTTATCCTCGTAAAAGTAAGTTGAGCAGGTTGTATTAAGGGTCGACGGCTATCCTCCAGTATAACGTATCCTTATAAGCTAGTGAATATGTTTACACACACGTAAAATACATACACCGATAATGTTCAGTATTATATGGCGTGTTTACGTTAGGACTTCCCTAGACCTTATGAAACCCTCGTCATCCGGTCGTCCTACCCAGGACTATACAGTATGTTCCAATGTCGCTTCCAGGCGGTCTCTCGTAAGTATTAATATGTTAATTAATGATAAGGCACTGAGTTTAAAATGTTCCTATAATGACAATCGATAATAAAATATTTTAATTACATATTTTCCAGTTAATTTGGTAAAATTAAACAAAAGTGGACACATTAAAGGCGACTCGCGGTGGTTAACAGAACGTTCAACCCTTGCAGCGGAAGGAGTGATAACGCTGATCCTCCATCGTTGCAGGTTTTACCGGAACCGTTCAGTAACCTGTATCGCCATCGGTATTTTCCCACATTTTCGTGAGACCATCCTATCGTCCCTCAACCCCTGCACAATCCTCTTGCTCGCTACAAACATCGCCGTAAAATTTCGATTCGCAATTCAACGTAGGGGTGCGCGTTCACACGATTTCCTTTGTAAAACCGAAAGTTTCCGTGCAAGTGTCACGGAACGACGAGCTCTTTTCGCTGAGCTTGCAACTTTCGTTTGAAGCTTTACTGTTGGACAGACTTGGCAGCAGGGAAAAGCGAATGACGTGGCCCTTTATAAGACGGGGGGAAGGAGGTGGGCAGGAATACTGTCATTTTACTTTTTTTTTTTATTCTTTATTATTCTCTGTCATTTCGTGTGACTGAACTTTACGGCAAATACGCATCATATTTTTCCTTGGGATTGGTTTGAAAACGGCAGAAACATAGACAGAAGCGTGAGCCGATGTGGATCGGAAAAATAGATAAAAAAATGCTCACCAAAATGAAAGTAGAACGTCGTTGTCGACGAACCGACGTAGCGCGATTCTGGCGAACCTTTTAAAAGTTTTTACCGAAAGTGGGAGGCCGCTAAGGTAAAAAAAGTTTGATAAAAGTTGGCGAACGTATCGCACCCAGATGAATTTTATAAAAGACCGAAAGTGCCTCAGGCTAACCTAAAAGAGCCTTGGCGTGATACTGCTGGTTCCCTTGCAAACCCATAAACGAAGACTTGTATTATAACAGGTTCAAAAGGGTCAGGAACATTGTGCTATACTTTTAAAGTATGAACATGCTCGCTACGCTTTGTAAACTATGTACTATCGATAAATAACGTTACCGTCGATAGTTGGCAGGAGGAAAATGTGTACGCGAATGAGATGAGGTGCCCAGCTGAATAAGCGAGAAAAACATAGATACAGACTCTATTGGCAGATATGCACGGGTGGAAAAGTAAAAGGATTTACATTAAAATGCAACAAATCACATTTTTATTCCTTGCGTTTGGCTTTACATAATTTTCCACACTGGAGTAATCTTTATGGTGAATTTTTCTGGAATATTATTTATAGCTTAATTTAACTGTAATGAAAACAGGAACTGTATGAAATTGACGACTAATAATCACTTCGTGCAAATCCAATAGAAACGACAATGCACGAACATTGGATTTAACTAGTTCGAATCAAATGTAATTTTTTTAAATAGCTGCAAATCATAAATTTGTATTATACGATTCTGCCCGCAAACGCATGAGCGTGAAAAATATGAATTTATATTCATGCAAAAACACCTTACGTCTAAACAAAAGCCTCGGTGTGAAGGAATAGGATATTTAAAGTATAAGTCTTTCGTCATCATTCTATACTATACGTGAGGATTGCAATCATACAAGAGGATCAAACAATCACCTTTTTTCTTATAATTATGACGCAAGCAGACGAAAATTATTAATATAATCAATAAAATAACTAACCACTGTAAAAAAGTTGCATCGACGTAAGATGTGAAAAATATTGCCGTTAGAACTGTCACAATAAGTCATGTAAAGAAGTTGACAGTGTCTATATTTCAGAAAGCGAAACGGTGTTATTTGGTTCATTCAACGTAGTTTTGTGTCATAGAGAAATAATTATACCGATAATAAGTAATGGCACCAATTTCAGATTTGATTTGATCACCATTGCATGCTATTTAATTTTGACTTTTGGTCTTTCCTAGGTGTTGAATTCAACTATGTTAATATTTTATACCAAATATTCAACATCGACGATGAACAAAATTCATTGCCCGACAATTACTTCTTACAATATTTCTGTATAATTTTCGGTTATTAGTATGGTACCCCTGGGCACAAGCGGGGTAAGGTTGATATTCTAGTTACCGACCAGTGTACTAGTAATCGACAATTTATTGTGTAAAAATACTGTAGATTTTACTACAGTCATAGCACATACTGTCGACTACAACATATTGCTATGAAACGAATCGAACAAACAAATTCTTTATTGAACGTAAACAAAAACCTTGAGATAAATCATGGTACTATTTACGTGAGATATAATTTTTGGATTTTTAAAATATGCACCTCCGTAAATAATGGGTAGAAACCGATTGACGTGTAGCTATTTATAGATGCGCGTAAATAAAATTTTCTAAGAGAACAGCAACGCTATACGACCCAATTCGTACAGAAGGGTGATTTCCACGGAATGAAATGGAGTTGCAGGATGAATTCGCTACCGACAAAGTCGTGGTCAGCTGATTCATGGACCAGGGATTCGAAGTCGGGATGGTGATCGAGAGGATAAACTTCCTTAGACTGGCCACAGGAATACATATACAATTCGTTTGGTGAAACTCTGTCCTAGGGCTGTTTCAGTATTCAACGGAACATCAAGAGAGTAGAGGGATAAAATGTTAAATAGAAAATCTTATTATTTCAAAGAAAAACAGTTAAATCCTCATTTTGAAAAAAAAACGAAATACGCTTTCAAAATTTCTCGGATATTCATTTAATTTGAAGCATGCATTAACTTACTTACATGTAATATTTACAAATACGTAGATACCCATTAAAATCTCTAATTATTTTGTTACTAATTGAAAAATTAGCAGAATTCACTTCGTCTTCACTAGGCATGTCCGGTAAATTTGACTCTTTGTCCAAATTTTTTTTTTAGTTAATCCTTATGTGAGCGACGAAAGAAAAATCTTCATCGGAGTGACGAAGGTCCCAAGTACCTTTATATATTTTTTATAAGAATTGATCGTGTATCTACATCATTTTGCTTTTTAAGATATTCAACTTTGAGATTTTTCAACCAAATTTTAGTTCGACAACGCAAAAGGTGATGATCGGGTACTTCGCCACTCGCATAAAAATTTAATTATCTTTCGTGAGGTTCGCCATTTAATGGATCCCGGATTCCCTTTAATTGACACAAAAAATAAATGAACTTTCTCATGCGAGATCGAAAGATGTTTTTTTTCTTCCAATTTGTTATCTGTCTTCCATATGCATCCCGTTTCATTATTTATTTTTTGTTATAATCATCCAAACATGAAAAAGCAACCAGGCAAATATCTGTGAAGGTTAAACTTCCTCTCTGTTTTCAGTCTTTCGCATCGTCACTCTTACACATCACAGCGGCGTTGGCATTTCCGTTCACGTAAACACTGCTACCACTTTAAATCCTTTTCACAAGCACGCTTTATCGCGACTTTACGTGGCAAAGCTCGCTGCCTCTTAAAGAATTTAGTAACGCGTTAAAATATTATTTAGATTTTATTCCCCTGCAAGTCTCTTTACTACCCTTCCGAGAGAGGGCTTCTAACTCCTCCAGAATATTAGCGTCCATATTGCTGTAAATGCTTCAATCCTTGTTCCTCTTTGCCTTTTTTGCTATATATATATCCTATTGCCCCCACTTTTGTCTCTCTCTGTCTCTGTTTCTCATAGAATGAACAATGCCTCATAACCAGTCTCGCTATTCCAGAGTAATTTCGCGCGACTCCATTCTCACGGTAAGCCCGTACATTGTTTAATGGAGCGCCTTGTCACTGTAATTACTAGCCTACCTTGCACGGGACACATGGATAGCTTGAAGATTAGTATTTATAATTATTTAGTGCAAAAAAGCACGTGCAGACACGCTAGTTTCAGCTGTTTACGTGTGAATGGATTATACCTCGAGAGTTAAGTGACTTGAAGGCTTTTTAATCCTCAAAAAAATATCATACAAGAGTGAAAAAAATGTCTTGCTTCTTTGAATAATGAAAAATTGAGTAGTTACTTTTCGCGATAATGGCGAAACCCGCTTGGTATGTTTCACAATTGAATCGAATCGCAGCGGACATGTTTGAATTATGCAATTTTAATTTCTACTCTACTATTCTACCCTTTTCAACACTCGAGCACGGGATACTAAAATACCACGAGTCCTTGGCTTTCAGCCGCCACCCCAAATCCGTAATCCCCCAAGGCCCTACGGACTTGCGAAAAAGGGTTAAAGGTTGCTGAAGTTTTGCCATGAATAGCCGAGGAGTTTTTGAATTAGCTATGACTCTTTCCAGTGCGACGTGAGGGTCCAAAGTTTCTCGTGTCTATCCTCACATTTCTCTTTTACTACTACTTCCCACTTTCACCACTAGTTTCATTTTTCACACAAATGCCACAAATTTATACGTTGAACAGATTGCCAGAGTATCTGAAATTTTCTGAAATTTACATTTTTTATATGACGCGCGCCCCTTAGTTTAACAAAATATTTCATTTCGTTACGCGTCATAAATAATAATTGATAACTCAACGTACAAAAATATAAAGTACTCGTAATTCGGTACATCCTAAAGAAAAATATTCAGAAACCTTGTGAAATTCCATAAATGAAACGTTCTATTCCTGCGACATTCCATTCTACCTGCTTAATTTTTCTTTATGCTATTCCCAAAAATATAGGATATCGAAGAATTCTATTAAATCGCCGATAAATCAAAAAATCCTCGGACAAGTCCGTTATCAGAATTCAGAGAAGTGTTGAAAGGTGCAAGGGTGAGGTCTCACCCCCGTTAAATTTTCCATGGGAATATAGATAAAAATACTAAGAGGGGGATGTTGCCGTGCGTTCAACTGATAAGAAGGATTAGGTGGCAAAAATACCCTCCTGAGTGGGTGGCAGCTTCTATCCTGTAAACGTGGAACCAGCAGCAGAGGTGACAAGGCAAACCAAGCCACGGGGTAACTACCCTTCTCTCAAGGCCGTTACCTAACCATCGGGCACGAAGGACCGTAGGTAGCTAGGTACGTGCCTGAAAGACCTGGTCCAAGAAGCGCAACCGGAGGTAGGAGACAGTTATAAATGTGGGGTAAGATGAAGAAGTCGGGAGTAATGACGGAGCGAACGCAGCCTCCAGGGCGCCCTTACAAACTACCAGGGCTTAAGTAAGACTGTGCTCAGACTCCATTTTCAACCCCTGTATACCCGCTTCCTTACCACCCGCCAACCCCCTAGCCTAACCTATGGTGTCCCTTCCGTACTCCCTCTTCGTCTTATTCTTCTTATTTCTTCAGTTCCGCTTCCTCCTACACCAGTATGGACCCACCGAGCAACACACCCCTCATCACCTTCTTTCACCCTTCAGCCTTCTTACCTACCAACCTACCTACCTATACTCCGTCTCAGCTACACGAGCTGGATGGAACGCGCTTCCTCTTGAGTTATGTGCTGCCCATTCTTGCGATATATTGGCGAGCGTTTCTACTCAAGATATATATATCAACATGACCTTTCCCTACCATCGTCACACGTAGAAATTGCTACTAGTCTCGGTAAAAATAAGTATGAAAATAGCGCGTTAGAAATTTTTCGAGAAATTTCTAGTGAATCGACCGGATCAGCTTTTATATTACGTTTGTACCACATCTCGCAAGAGGTAGCCTTGTCGATGTACAAGAAAATGCAGGCATCTTCTACAATTTCAAAAGCTTCCATTTTCGGGTTGAGGGTACGTAGACGGGACTTGTGAATGTGTCTGGTTGTGGTAGTGGTTCGCGGTTAAGGGGTTACTTATTGTTAGTGGATAATACGTTAAAGCATAAGGGTAGCTTAAAGGTGGATAGATCGAAGGTAAACCAAATAGCCAAGGTAACCGTGGGTTAGGTAGCTACGAAGAGAACAGAACTGTGGACGCTTGCCGTTGGAGCTTGCTGAACTTTATCTGTCTGTTGGGAGATTGCAGTAGCTCCACTATATTTATCCACTGCACACAGCACTGTTGTCCTATGCGTTTATACTGGCTAGAGTATACTTGCGCCGCATCGTGACTTTCCGTAGTTGCTCTTCGAAGCTCGTAAAGCTTCTGGGTAAACTCATACACAACTTCCGAGTAAAGAGAATCTCCTTTTTCGTATTTTCTAATATATTAGTCTTTCAAACGACCCTACATCGCTGTAACGTGTTGCGTGTTATGTCAGTACGTAAAGTAACCTATGCAATTTGAAATCGTTACGGATTTACGCGCCTATAAGGCATGTGCTACACGCGCGCCTCTCTCAATGACTTTCGACACCGATTTCGAAAATTCATACCGTTTAAGTGGTTAAGCACAGTAAGAAATGAGACATAAGTTAGAATTTCACGCAATAAGTCACCTTTATGGATTTTCGGTAACTTATCGAAACTCTTCGTTCAATGAATCTATATGGGAAACACGTATACATGTATGTATACGTGCTCACGTGCACGTATGTACATACATTATCACGATATTTTAAAAGTAAAATCTATTCCCACAAGGTCGGTAGGTATATGATGTGGTGAAAGAAGTTTTTATGAAAAACCAAGAGAAAGAAAAAAAAATTGTTATCAAAGTACAAATGAATCTCACGCGAAAATTAATATTGCAAAGCAGAGTCTTTCCGTGATAAAAGTGTAAAGTGTTCCCGGTGGCGTTTATATCTCGGGAAGCTGAACTTCGCGAAGTTCTCGTATGCAAGTCAAATGTGTGAGGAAGTAGGCAAATTTTTCAAAATGAACGTAAAAGCACGTCGTCGTGAGTCTTGAAGTAGTGGCAAAAACTTTTCTCTTGCTTCCTTTTATTTTGTCTTGCGTCATTTCACTTTTTTTCTTCTCTCCCCCCTATTTCTTGCCCACCTTCGTCGCAACATAAAGTGGTAACGCATTTAAGTGGTGGAGGGAACGAAGGATGATTTGTTTAAATCTACCCCCATATTTTATCCAGGCCTCTATCTTACCACCCGCCTCGTCTCCTCGAACGCCAAAAACTCGGCCCCCTCGCCCTATCCCCCTACCCTACTTTACCCTCATTCTCGACATTCATCCTTTCTTCGCATCTCATCTCCTTATAAGCTTCAACGTCATTTTCACCCAACTTATTATATTTCATCTTTTTATAACACAGAATATTCCAATAAGACTTTTTATATGTATACTTTGAACCCCATAGACATCCCCGGTGTCACAATTCAGTTTTCGATTTTACCACGTGGCTATAGGATGAGATTCCTAGGTCAAATCTTTATTTCATTACCTTTAGGAATGTAAGAAAGGCTTTAGTTAAGGTAGTATGGTAGAATTATGCTAGAAAGTTGATCCTACATATTTGAATGCCTAATCGAAAGATCTGAAACAACTGCGTCTGCTGGCTCAAAAAAATGTATTTACTGTCTAGTTAAAAAGATATTAATTATTAAAGTTGTGCTAAATTAAGGTGGTGGGGAAAAAATGTTTATGTTTAGTCAAATTTCCTTAATTTTAGCAGAAGTTCACAGGTTAAGCTATGCGTTAGAATATATATCCAGATAGCTGGCTATCTAAGGCGTTTACTGTAAAATACGGAACATCATTTACCGTATACTTATTAACAAATTACTGTTAAACGAAACGCATGCAGCGGCTGACTCTCTCTTTCGCGTGTCTTTTCCCCAAGCCTAAACGCTAGGGAAAAAATGCGTTGGAGATTTGGCCGTTCAGTAAGTATTATGATTTATTTATCAGAATAATTATTTGCCAGTATTAAATTCACATTTTCAATATATTTTTTTATTTGTTTTATGAAATTTAGCAAATTGTATATGGCTATTTGACTTATTTCACTTCAGCCAAAATCGACTATACTACCTTAAATATTCTCGAATCTCACCTCGATACGAAAGACATTAATAAGGGCGTATACCATTCCCAGTCGCCTTTTCACAGTGTAGCAGGAAAGCTAATAAGAAGGTATTACCTAATCGTCCCCAGGAGAGAGAATTTATGACCGGAAAGCGAAGTAGAAGATTTGCGATTCCATCCTTACTTTATCCATCCTTCCCCTTTGGAAAAGAAGCTTTAACGATTTTTCCCCAAAATTCCCCTCTGCACGGTATCTAGTATCGACTCACTGCGAATCTGACTGCATCATTCGAAAACTACAAAATCAGTTTTATTACAGAAGATATCCGACTTTATAGAATTCATGAAAATATTGATCATTTCTGGATAATGGAAGAGTTATCGAAGAATCTATCGGTCCATTCGCCCAAAATGGAAATCACTCCAAGACAACTTTTTCGTATTGTAATAAAAACGAAGCCACGTCGATCTCCCATGGGGCAAAGAGAATTGAAGAAAAAAAAATGATAAAATCAAAGCTTTCCAACGGGAAGTGACAATTATTGAACTTGACGGTATGATTAAATATCTCATTCAGGGACTCATGTATGTATTCATGGAACAGTAGGCGTTGGTTTGGATTTAAGAGAAGTATAAGGAAGGGCGCCAATGCCTGCCTGTGATGGAGCTCGATAGGATGGTGGAAATAAGGTGGTAGTTCCATGGAACCTCTGGAACTTACAGGAACGAGAGAACATCGATCCGAGAAGGTGGAAAGACGAACCCCGTGTGACGTCACGTCGCAACCAGGAGACTACCGTCCAACCCTCTTGAATTCCCTACTACCCTCCAACACTTCCGTGACCATTCACAATTCTCGCAAACATGGCCACGGGAGACCCTTACCGGATAAACGACTTTCTTACCCTTTCCCTACATCTAGTTCCACTTATTCCTTAGCTCCACCTATAGCTCCATCTTTTACGGTCGCAATTCCTATCTATTCCCTTTGCCACTTGTCCTGAAGAAGATTCGATCTTGCCACAACAACACGTGAGGTCGTTGTACTCACTCGAGTCAAAGCACTTTCCAAAAGAAAACTCCACGTGTTTGGAATTGAAACTATTTCCTGAGGACACTTCGCCAAAGCGATACTCACTACGGGACGTGTTTAACTTTATTTTTAATACTGATAAAGTGATAACTTACTGTGAGAATACTCGTGTATGACGTTACTCGGCTTACCTGAAACAAACGAAAGATAGTACTTAATCATCAGAGTCACTGAAATCTCGAGTCAAGTACGGTATAGTAAAGGTAGACCAAGACTATAAAATGTTTTATATATGTATACACGTTACAGTATGTATACTGGGTAGACGAATAATTTGAAAAACAAAATATGATTCCCTCGAAACTTACCTACCATAAAATAAATTTAACACACGTTACAAAGTCGAAGGATAATTATTTTTTTATTTAGAGCTGCTGTTTACTTATTTCATTAGTGCACATGTACATGGAATTACGACGTCACAAACGGGGAATCGTATATAATTATTTTCAATTTGTTTTATTAGATCATTGAAATATGTAGTCGTCTTACGTACATAAAAAAATGTTGCTTTACCTTTCTTAGGAATAAAATGAGTTTTTTTTCAATAATAACGTATTAAAACAAAATTTTTTATTCGACTTGTCGAACTGCCATGGCAGTTGGTGTTTATTGCTCTGCTTGATTTTTTAATGTTTTTCATTATCTTTAAATTAAAGCACACAATGAGCTTAATCAAAACTAAGCTGAAAATTTTTTCATACGCAGGAAATTAGTTAATTAAAATGTTGACATTTTTATTAAAAGCCAAGGAGAAATGGATTATTTAGAATAACTCACGCATAACGTTTTCACTCCGGCTATGTGCATACACATGGAATTGGTAAATAGCAGCCTTAAACCAACGTTGGATTTAGTATTTAGGGATTTCGCACATAAGAAAATCTAAGACGTAAGAAATTACACATACGATTTCTAGAATACACAAGAACCAATCAAATAAAGATCTTCTATCAGTTGTATCGTATGTTTTAATTCTAAAATCTTATGCTTTCGCATGTTAGGGATCCCTTATGGTTTGACATCACTTACGTATAACATACAATTAATAGCATTTTGTTGGTCCAGCTGTTATTAATTACGTTTCCATCATGGAAGTAGGATTAACTAGTGTAGAACATTTAAGAAGAATATTTGCATATTCTTCTTTATTATTGCATATGATTGGTCAATCCTACTTAAATCCTACAGGTTGGAACCTAGTCGTCCAGGTCTTTGACGCAAGCTGCCTTCACAACTATGAAACTGGTCTTTAACTAGTGTATTACAAAAGGAACGAAATATGCCCATCATGAACATTGTACATAATTTGTTATTATTTTCAGTAAAACAAACTCGGTGCTCGAATAAAATATTGGCCACGTTATAACATTCAATGAACGCACTACTCAGTGTTTTTAACCCTTAAGTGCATAGAGTATCAAACATGATGCCAATCATTTTAAAGTCCATCACTGGTACCCGAATGAAATCATCCCGTTCTTGGACTTATTTACTTTTGTTTTTAATAAAAGTAAAAATTCATGCATTTAAGGGTTAATAAAATTTGGAGCACGAGCAAACGATTGAAAAGATGAATGAAGCTGCATAAAAAATTGCAACATCTAATTCGTAATAAAGTAATAAATATTGACAGACACGGTTCTCATTTGTATATAGCAGATATATATCCCAACGTCAGACAGACAGGGAAGTATATGCGTAGTTATATACACACGCATAGCGCATAAATATGCATACGCCTGTACACGTCTGAATGGGAATAGCAAGCTTCTAATTTGCACCATCAGCATCAAGCGAGACTCCCTCTTTCCCATTACCTTCCCTACTTGGCAACCACCCTCGACAGCACCCGGTACACCCTCAAAATCCAAAAGGTTCCATGTGACCCCGTCGTCGGTACACGTCAGGCACAAAGGGAATATCTTTTGTGTAATCGCGTCTCGCGCAAATTTCAACCCTCGCGCACGACATTCGAGACTCGTGGGATGTTGCCAATTGAGCGGTGGTAAGGAGACAGGTAGGTGTTGGGTGGGAAGGTACGTACGCATTCAGATAGTAAGTAGATGCTAGGTGGGTTAGGACTGGTTTTGAGGGTTGGGACGTAACGCTCAATGCGACAGTCCTTTGTTCCTTTATCGTAAAATCAGTGGCTAACGGGGAAGCAAAGCTAATTTCGTCTAATCTGACTCTGACTGGCGGCCACCCCCTTTACAGTCACCCCTTCTGCCGAAACCTCGAGGATTAGGACAGCTTTTGCCAATCAGGTTGAATTCGCTCGCGATTTCCAGCTGAGATTTTTCCCAACCCGATAAATAGCCGTATCTTGCGCAGACGCGACTTTCCTTTGTCCCCGTTTTACCACAGAGGGTCCTTGGGGATGATTAAGGAAGGCGTTCTGGTAATTTTCCCTGGAAAGCGAGCTCGGAAATTGAGAATTAGTTGAGTTATCTCCGGAGAGCTGCGAATTCTTAGTGGCAGATATTGTTAAATTATGCCGGGGAAATTGCTACGATTTTTTTCATCGCCTAATTCAATATCAATATGTAAAATTTGAAAATTCTTACTCCAATGCACTACAGATACTACTAAGAACGACGCAACTCGAATAACTTGTTACTCACATTAATGGAGAATATAAGTTGCAAGAATAATTGAAGACGTCTAATTGGGAAGATCCGGTTGCCAAGGAGCATTAAAATCAACCAAAGAGAAAGAGCAGTATTTTATACGCTATGTTCCCATTGAAGCAGTCCTGATGGTATTGACGGTGGCAGTAATAGTAACAGTATAAGGGATGAAGAAAATTCCCTCTGGATTTTCTGCTTTCCTGTAGGAAACAATCGACACACAGTCGGGGGTCGACGGCACACCAACGATAGGAAACTACCAATAGAAATTCTCTCCTCTACCCAACTTCCTGTTTCCTTATACACATACATGTATAAATAGCTACAATATATATGGTATATAAATAGAGGAAAATGTATATACATTTTCCCTTACGCTGTCAACCGTCTAGAAAGCCAGAAACCCAGAGAATCCACGTACTCTTATCCCTATTCTCACGCAGCTTTACTGCGCTGTCAATGAAAGCACAGAAGCTCGCATTTACTTTGGTTTCATCAGAAAATTACGTACATCCAATCCGACGACATCCCAATCTTAATGAACAGAATAAACCCGGATTCGTATCAAAGTACATGGTAGATACAGTAGTAACGTTATTCTATGTAACAGTACTGTAATGCTACGTGATAAAACTCCATTAATCCAATATACAACTTTCATGATAACATCGTCGCGACTATGCAGTATCTTAGGCACCAAGGAAAATCAATGGAACAAAAACAAAATCAAATCAAAACAAAATCAATGGAAACCCTTTCAGAAACAATAGTATAAGCTGAATGATAACATCCTTTGTATTATTCTGTTATAAATGGCAGTCAAGTACAGACTCTCGAATGTGTTGAAATCTTACGTAAACAATAGAATTACTACATTTTTTGATGGAATGAATTTAGGTAAATACAAAGATAGTGTCTCTGCACGAAATTTCAGTAGCAAGAAACATGATAGTGTGCGCCTTGTGAAATGATGGTTTAATTATGTAATCTTGTAATCCTCCATAATGGTAATTAATCAATTTATGTATAATTTTTAAAGACGTGTCATTCGAGTATATTGTGACAGTGAAAATTGGAGGTTTAAAGACATCTATTTACTTGTAAAGAAATACATCCTATCAAAAATATAATAATTGTTGTTCTCTTGAGATTTCTGTACTATATCAAAAATAGTGTATAATGTATTAGATTTCTAAATAGTATATCAAGAAATAATTCTTTCAACGATATATTTTGTATGAATACCGTCATAATAATATTGTTTATTGAATCAATAAATAATAAGGATGGCCATAGTGTTGTATAAGTACTCCTTTAGTGACATCATATTTAGCACTAAATTTTGATTTTATCATTTTTATGACGTCACTATGCTATATGTATACTTTGCGTCGTTTTTGTACTTCAAAAATGTTTTTATTACCATAGGTACCTCTACCGTCGAATATAATAGAAACAATTATTTATCAGACTCTCGAAGAGGGGTCCTGATATTCTAGTGTATATTTTATTGTAACTTTCTAATACGTGGTAGAATTTCAGTAGGGTATCGTCTGGGAAAAGAGAATGGATGATACCTATATAGTCTATCGCAAATAGATAGTAATCATAACATTGACAAAGCTCAGTTAGAATCCCAGTGATCCTTATGAAATAATATTTCTACTTGCAAAGTGAAAAATAAATTGCATCGTTATAAAATTAAATTAATAAAATGACGTCAAACATGGTCGGAATTTCCATAGCGATAAATTTATCATCGTGGTACCCGAAATAAAGGAAAGGAAGTATATCTATGGAAAAAAATCAAGATGCTACCTTGACTCGCGATTTACGTATTTATATACCTGATCTTTCAATTTCTAGATGCTACTAGTCTAAGAATATAAATTTTGTCTGATTAATATTCTTTAAACGTGGACTAGAAAGCCTTATTTGTACAAACAATTTCTAGTTTCTCAAGGGAAACTTGGCTGACATTTTATTATCATTCATATTTCTCAAGCAGTTTCTACAATTAGATAGCAACATTTTACCATGTATGTCAAATATTATATACATTATATAAGTATATTATATATCGATTGGACATTCATTTCTAGACTTCATGCAATCCTTGGAAAGGGGATGAAGAAAACTCAGGAATGAAGTGAATTAAAATTAATGTCGGCAGAGGATATCTCTCAACTCTCATCTCTCCATATCTCCTAGCCATCTTCTCCTTTCTGACTCTGACAGATGAATAAGAGGAGATCCCGATCGTGATTGATAGTCGCCGTTATCGATAACTTTATAAATGTATAACTATACTTTCTCCTTTAACGTTCGACGAGCGCTCTCACTACGTTTGCTTTTGACCCTTGGACTTTCACCAGCCCTCCACTTCCTCTTTACATCTCTTCTACCAGCCGCCCCCCATTCACACCCTCCAGTCCCTCGTCACCCATTGCAATTCCTATGCTCTACACCTTCATGCGTACCTCGTCGCTAGCAGTATACTCTCTTCTTAGGGAAGAGCCTTGGAGGATACGATGGATAGACGCTTTTTGAGATGCTTGTCGAGTTCGCTTAAAGGATCTCTTTATGACAGACACTGGGTTATCTATAACATTATACTGTATTCTTTTGAACGGACAAATTTAACAGGGTGTCCTATGGGAAGTTGTTGAAACTAATCAGCGATTATTTTGAAACACATACAGGGAACAGGAAAAATAAAAAAAATTTAAAAAAGGAAATTTGTCAATTTTAATTGCAAGCAGACCAAACAAAACTACAAGTATTTCTATAGTATTTTCTTCTATAAACGTGAAATATTTCTTATCCCGATTTAAAATATTTTCAAAGTGCACACCGTCAGAATTCGAGAAGCAGTAAAGCCACTTTCGAAAACTATCAGAAACACAGTCTAATAAAATTTCTCTTGTGATATTACCCTCTATTTTTCGAGTGTCTGCACTTTTCTATTTCTTTCTTCAGCTTCGCGGCATAGCATTAGTCTCTTATATATCTCCATAGGTCATTCTTAGAAGACGTAATAAAAATGTATTAATACTTCTAGTTGTGTTTAGTTTACATGAGAATATTATTGAAATATTGACTCTGTTTGATGTAGTTCTGCAGAAAATTTCCGAATTCAACTCACCGTTTATATATAATTTGTTCAACATTAAAAAATAAATATAAAAACATATCAAATCATTTTTTTAATACTTATTTAATGAATTCACAATAATTGTATCTACAAGCAAATAATAATATTTTCCAGCATTTATTATACGCACGACGTTTGATTAGTACTCATTGTAAGTAGTACCACCTGCAAATACATTTGCACGGGTGGTAGTTCACCCTAACCTTTTAATTGCACGTAATTACTAACAGTTACTACCATCAAGTGTATAATTATGCTAAATAGAATTTGTTGAACGTGAAAAAAAAATGTATAAACGTTGGTAGACGTTTCGTGAAAAAATCACATGTAAGACAAATTGAAAATGGTATTAAAAATTTGAAAATTCTATCACGCAGTTGCGTTGCTATGTTTCTTCCTGCCTAAGACGTATAATCAGATACCATTCTATTAAGACAGAGACAGATACCACATTTTTACTTTGACCACGTTACCCTTCCATAGCTGCCCAGACAGACTTCTACGAATGTCACAACGTTCAGTAAGATTGTGTGTCTTATGACTGCTCAACTGACAGTGATAGTTAGTCAATTAAATGATGACTTGAAAATGTAACAACATTCATTCATCGTGCTAAAAAAGAGATAAATATTCTCATTCGATCTCTACCGAAATATACGATAGGTATTGTTTCAGTTTACGTGATAGCATGATAAAAAAAGATTTTTTATTTGCACATCACGTTTGTCTCATATTTACATCATGTCATACTCGTTTATTAAAATTGCATACGATACATATACATATAAAGAAGTGTCGTAGAACGAATGGAACAGAACCAGACTGTTTTGAAAACTTCATGTTGACAAAAACGCTTTTTATTTTCTCGATAAATAATTAAAATACTCTTTTTTTTCTATCAAGCTTTTACTCATCTTTTTCAATAGTAGATATATTAATATTCTTTACCGTTTCGTGAACTGGAATGAATCGCAACGCAGTGGCTGATTAGCGATATTGATTTTGAGTGCTTATAACTTTGAAAGAGATTTGATCGTTTTCCAAATGTATGGTATACCATACACATTTTTAATAAACAATCATGGTATAATGCAAATAATATATAATGCAAATGTTGCGTATCAATAACATTTTTTTTCCTCATGCTACAAGATTAACTTAAAGACATTCATGCAAGTCTATCTGGGTACATGGTAAATAATATTCAATTTTGGTCAGGAAGCGCCTTACATGTGATGTTTTTAGCTGATAGTTGTTAATGCTTTGGTCGAACTTATAATTTTTGCATATATCGAGTTTTTCCGAAAAAATTTATGAATTTTCCTCCCCCCACTACCCTCATGTTGCTAATTTTATTAAATAATATATCATAAACTGAACGGTAGAATACATTTAAAGTTTATATGACGATGCGGGAGCTAATCGAATCTTTCGATCGAATCCAAAATAAATAAGGAGTGAAGCTTGTGAGAATTTTTTGCCGAACTACCTTGTAGCTACTATAGTTCTCATGAGACAATCTGTATCACATGCACCGAATACGTTACTCGCGCATGTATTCAATAATAGTTTGAGTCTACCTACGTTCATCAAAGCTGGTACTAGACATTGTAAAGTATACCGAACGAATTTCACGCTTGAAAAATTTTTCTAACGCTCAACATATTTTTCATATACTTGCGCCATACCAGGACGTGGATCATTAATATTAATAATAATAATCTTCGTCAGATCTTGCATGCGAGTAAATTTTACAAATGCAAGAACTATGTCAACTAAACGAGCGGTGCAGAGGTACGGTGTTACGAGAATAAAGTATTATCGAAATCATTTTGCGACTAAAGAAATCGTAAAAAACTTGAATTTTGTGCAGAGCCTTGAGAAAGAGGAAGCTCCTGCCATGGAAAGGATAACTGCTTTTTTTTTAGAAAATTGCAGGCGCCTGGTTCAACTCAGAAACGTAAGGTAATATCTTTAACGCAGTGCACCTATTCGCAGTGGCACCTTGCTGCCGGATTATTTTCAACATTTCTACGTTTTTTCAACTCTTTTCCGTCTTGCACACGTGGTACTTACTTCCTCGTCGGTTATTTGCTCACGAAATATAATGCTTTTAAAACCGCGCGCTGCTGAAGCTTCCCTGAAGAACTGCAAAAACTTTACATTTCGCGTTACGAAAAGGGAGTTAAATTGGCATTGCTCCTAATGAGAGATCTGCCACTTGAAGAAAATGGGTCAAGAGGTAGTTTGCGCCGTTATGCCGCATCCATGATGGATTTAAGTAAAAGAAATTCAATTTATAGTACGTAACACTTAAAATTTTTCCACGGTGGAAGTAGTTTCGTTTCAAAGGATGTACACATAGATCTTCAAAGGGTTATTAAAAAACTTTTTCCAAAGCTTACAGGACGTTACGTGCATGATTAATTATGACTATATATGTTATATAATACAAATAATTATTACGCCAAAAGAGAAAAAACGTATTTTTCAAGTTTCATAGAAACTAATCAATTTTAAGCACTTACTGTGGACTAATATACTTCCTTTTTTCATTGACTATGATCTATGCTCCCCACTTAGGGATTCTGAATATATATTCAACCATGAAAATAAAATGTTCGTTGTCTCGCGCAAATCAATCAATAATTTATTGAAATATCGTTTTGATATAACGAAAATATTCAAATACCATTTAATATATGTGACGCCGTATACGATAATGAACGATCTCTACCTTACCGGCGTAATAACGAACATAATATACACACAATGTATTCTTGAAAAATATATTTCATTCGAATTTATGATAATTTATGAAGTATTTAATCAATCCAGATTTTCGAACACAACTCGTACAAATCAGATTCCCATAATAATCACATATAACGACATTCATTGATTTTCCGATAATATTTGTATAACATGAAAAAATGTAATGGTAAATTCAATCACTCACAGTTTACATACAATTTCGTAATTTCCATATAAATAATAAAAGACAAACATTCATACAGTCGACACCAGAATTCTAATTGTGTATTTTGATAGGTAACCTAATCACTCGAAATTGGATGCACATAATAGCTTCACATATGCATGCACGCTATTTGATGTAAATGGGGAATCAGACGTGAGCTAACAAGCGCGTCAGTCAGTATGCAGCAGCGTAACGTATTGCAAACACTGAGGGATGCATATCTTCCTCCATTGAAGATGCTGTTTGGACTTCCCGAGATCTGTATCGGATAGAATTGGGTGAACGTCTAGAATCCTTCTGCACAAGTAGATCTACACGCTATATATATATATATACACCTACACATACATAAATAGTCACTAACACATGACAGAAATTTACACAAGAGTTTGCAAGTAAATCGTCCTTGCAGAATCTGACCCCAATTTGCTTCAGTGAACAAACTGCTCGACCAGGTTTTATCTGTGGATTTGAGAATGATTGTTGACCCTTAAAGTGTCGTTCGAGTGCTTATAATAGCTATTTGCACTTCCTTCTCTCATTTGGGTGGGGCGGGGGGGGGTCCTTTTTCAATCATGGTTATATGAACGGACAAACTCGACGCGGGATATCTTACTTGGGAAACAAGCAAGGTCTCCAAAGACTCTGTTTCATCCTTCAATGCCTTTCACGTCTCTCGAGCAACCCTTGGTTTCAGACTTTTCCAGCCCCTGCACGCATTTCACGCACAGGAATAGAATCTACGCCCTTCGACAAAGTAAACAACACTTCCAATTACTCTAATTCCTATTCGATTCCACAAATTAAATCCGTATTTAACCAAGTTTCAATTTCTCATCCACGCCGCCACTGCCATCCTGCGCAACCCTTTGTACACTCTCCGCACTCACACTCCATTCCCCATTCGCCATTCCCCCGTTAACCAGTCACCCCCCGGACAGACCTAACCAATTCTGCAAGCACTGCGCCACCAATCCGGCTAGCGAACTTTATCCGAAATCCGTATGAATTAACTTTTGGGGATAAAACTACCCCATCCAAATGGTTTACTGCGACTCGGCAGACGATCGGGCTCTCTGCGAAATGAAAGGACCTGTAGGTCAACTGCTATTCATTCGCGGATGTAGAGAGACGTTCTCCTATGAGTGGGCAAATTTAATGTTATCCCCGCACGATTTTTTTATACTATACTATGTATGTATGTATATATTCTTTCCCCCTTAAGACCTCTCTCGAACCAATGCAAATCCCAAATGGCACGAGGAAAACTTCTTCATGGCTTTTCCAGTGCTCGGCAAAGGGAGTTGAAAGTCTCACGGGGTTGAGGACTCCTGGGAGCTCGAATGGTAAACCGAGGGTAGAAAACACGTCGAGATGCTAATTCTGTAAGGAAGTAGACCGAGCACCTTTAATAATGGAGGGTTGCTGACTGAAGGGTCACCACCCTCTTAACAAGGGCATTTCACATTAAAAATGTCGATCGACTCAAGATCTAGTATATTACATTTCTCCTATAAACATATTTTTTAACTTTTTTAATGAGAATTCATGACTCATATTCTATCTCTCGAAAGGCCATAATATTTTTAAACAGAGTGTAACCAAGACTAGTCAAACTGGACCCGAGTAATAAGCTTTAGTTTTCCATTTGTTTACTCTCAAATAATGAATGCATTTTTATACATACAATATATTATTGGAAGTAAAATCGTGTTTCATCATTTCAAAAGTTAATTGGGATGAAAATAATTAATCGGAGGAAAAATTCGACGTTGGAACCCTTGGAAACAGTGATTTGATTTCCTTGTAATACTACAAATTGAATAAATTAATAATGACTAATGAGTAATAAATCTCTATAATAATTAAAAGCTTAGAAATTAACGCATAATGTTTGCTAGATGTAACAGAACTTAAAAGACGATATAAAATCTACAAGTCTCTCAAAAGCCCATCAAAAAATTTAACAGTAGAAATAATAGGAAAAAAGTAGAAGATTACCACATTTTGATAAAGAATGTCTTCCTGGTCTAAAAAATTCATCGGAATCCCCAAAGGCATCATAATCATACTTTCATTATTTTCAACGTAATTTAGTCGAACATAAATATTAATCATTTTTCACCCGATTATAATCCGTTTATCTTCTGATGCGAATTTGCACCACCCGCTTTTTATTTATATGTGTTATTATGCCCCACGATAGGATTCGTCGTATAGTTAATCTCCAGACGCAAAGTCAGCATTAGACGAGTGCTGACCCTATGCATAAGGCGTTAAGATAGAAGCGACGAGAGACACCTTGTGAGCCACAGCGGTCACTCGCAAAGTTCCTAGCTAAGAGTGAAGTCCTGGAGCGCAATTCATAGTTGTGAATAATTAGTATCATTGTGCCTACTCCTATTAAATCTTGTGTTATCTTAGTATTTACATTATACCAACTTCAATAAACTATAATAGTTCTCTATATAATTCCAAATCGGTGCAATTATTTATTTGTGATCCTAAAGAACTCATGACGGGATAACAGTGTATCGCTTCGATATTTACTGAGCCCGCTTTATCCCTACAATGAAAAGCAAAGTTTTTCTGTAAATTTCATCGTTACCATTGAGTGGAGGACATTTCAATCTTTAAAAAACACTGGTAGAAAATGAAAAATGATCAATTAGAAAATTACTGGCGTGAATTTGCACTAGCGTGTGAAGTTAGGGCTCAAAAATTAGACGTGTAAACGAAAACATTAAAACGGTGCCCCAAGAGTTAAATAGATTCTTGGTTTTCTGTACACGAAAACATTACCAGTATCCAATTTCAATCGTAACGAATCAAGAAATAAAAATATCTTTCCCAGGATTTTGTGTAAATTGCACTTTATAAGAAATACATCGCAACATCCTGGTCCTGTAAAATACAGAAATGGTTTCAGCCAGTCGAAGGAATAGCAATGTGGCGCCTTGCCAAAAGGAAACTTTTATTTGTATGAATTTTCAATTTGGCACGAGGTACCGTAACGGGAAATAATCAGTGGACTACGTATATATGTGCATACGCTTTTGTGCTGTACGTACATATATATTATATGTATATATGTATCAGCCTCTTTGGTAAAATATAAAACCACCCTATTGCAACGCCAGCGACATTTTTGCCATAATTCTTTTAACCACATGTTTGTCTTTCACCTCCCTCCTCCCCTTTCTCATTTCTATTTATAGTTTCCTCTGCTTGTGCAATCATTTTGTATTTACACAGGTACGTTTTCTCCTTAGAAATTCAATGTTTAATCAAAACAGCGTGATTAATGATACCCTTACCTAAATAATGTTAAAGATTTTAATTAATCAAATAATACGTTTGTTTTTATTTGGTATTATTACCGTAATGTAACGTTTTTCGATTTTGAGTAGATTTCATTTCAAAGGATATCGAAGATATTAAGAGATGCGCGCATTTATTATTATTATAAAACTCCGGACGTTATTGACGTTTCATTAATTTTGATTCCTCAGACATTTGCGCACACACACACAGGATTGTACGTATAATTACCTTGAAATTAAAAATCGGAACTAATTACCTACAAAGCATATTTGCTAATTGATTTTAGGGCAGATATAAATTTTAAAAAATATATATATTCTGAGAAATTCACAATAGATTACACTACCAGCTCGAATACAATGATTTCCAAATGATAGTTTTTCTGTGAATTAGCGTAACTCCGGCGATGTTGCTTATTTGACAAGGAATAATCTGATCAATCTTTACAAATACCCTAATGTAATAAATATATTTTAAAATGAACGCATATGTTATCTACGTCCCCAATATTACTCTCCATAAGTTCCTGTTGGCCATTTATACAATATATACACTTCCACATACACTTCCTAACGTAAAACTGTATTAATTTGTATCTACATGTATACCGTATAACAAGGCGTCAGAAAACGAATGGCAGCTCAGCTGGCGCTATGCCCTCAGCCGATCACTCCTTTCGGTCGATTATGTAGGATTTGACAATACCGACTTAGCTGGAAAGATCGACGCTACAAAATTACATTATATGATGAGTGGTGAAGAGTATTGATTAACTAGAAAGGATGGCGACAAGTTGTTTTTTTAATCAGTCAATGCATGAGCTGTCGAACTATGTTCATCTAACATACACAGAAATCACTATACCATAATTGTATGTGTATGGTCCACCAGAGAAGCACTCTATAGAAAATATGTGCGATGCATCCCATGTATACCGACAGAGATCCAAGTACCTTCGAAATCGTTCCTATGGGCAACATGACCGGTCTGATTACAATTTAAGTTACTACAATATAGTACCGACAGAAACAATGGCCATGGCAAGGGTTTAAATCCGTGACCATCCGCTTAACTTCAAATTTCTAGTAAAGTACGTTAATTATTTGATTATACTGATGATATTGGCGGTAAGATAATAAATCTAAAAGGGCTTCGGAGAACAATGGAAGATGGGATCCGTTCAAGTATAGAGTGCGCTATTGTTTGTTAATATATAGGGTTAATGCATTTTAATTTTTAAATTATCTATTGTTAGCTATAATATTATATTTATATTATTACATTATACATTGAACATATGTATCAACGATACATCATATTACTGCAAACTATCAACATGAACCCGATAGACTGATTATTGGGTGCGAGTAAATCGAGCCGTCAACGAGGACGTCTTTCTAGCATAAAACTTAAGGCTTTAGCCGCAACGAGCGCTAGTAGTTATAACCCCTGCCGTCACAACTAGTCCTAACGTGTCAGTGGTATTCATTCTTCACGAGTTATCTTTAGTAAAGCGACATTTTATACATAATGGTCCCATGCTTTTGCGTCATTGCATTAGTCGTTTCGCTCTATGAGTTAAAATGTTAAGTGTTGAGTTTAACATAGATTACAAGCCCCACGGTGGGAAATGTAAAAGACATTCTCTCATCATAATATATAATACACTATTGAGAACTACTGCAGCGGGAGGCTCTACACTGGTTAGGTTAGGCTACGACCTGCGACAGCGTGCAAAGTATTGTCAACTATGTCACGTGTATTTTCAAGACTTGACACAATACAAGGTCGCAACGTCACGTAAAAGTTCTCCGGGTAGTACGATTTCCACTTAAATAGATACCTAGATTTCTCATTCTTTATCAACATTGCCATTAATAATTTATAGGAATAATACAAAAATAAGACACTGAAGTTAACTCTCAAACATTTAGTTCTCTTATTGGCATCGTGCTTGACAAAAGAACCATCATGGAAAACTGCGAGGAAGTTTGGAGGAAGTTCTTAGCCCTACCTTTGGACAACAACGTATTATTAATCTATCAGTACAGTTTCCAAAACCAGAGTGAATAGTTAACAAATTTTCCACTTATACTTAGAACTCAGTGTTTATGTTCTTCTAAAAGTATTGTACCGCATACATAGAATGTATTTAACATACGGTATGTGTATTGGGCATATAATACAAGATATGTATGACAACCATACATTTTCCGTCTGCTACTGTCAGTGGAAACCGCACAGTGTTACGGCTCGTTGGCAGATTCGTTGCGTATGACGCGCGACAATGACAATCGCGTCGTTCCCGCGAGTGAACATTGTCGCTGGTTTTCGACGATTCGGTGCGTCTGGTTTTCGGACTAGCAACGAAATAATAGAGACGCGCATCGCTGTTATTTGAGAATGGCGGTGGACCGCAGGGTAAAACGAGATGATAGCGCTCTGACCGCGGAAAGCAGTCTGCCATTGACCAATGCAGGCAATTCCATAAAGCTTGAATTTTCAGGAAAAAGTTTTATTTTGTTCTAGAAACCGTGCGCGTTATGATAGTCACTGAAAATAATTTCAAATTTCCTTACTAAGTATTATGACTACCATTCTTGAACGATTACAGTAATTTTGAAAATTTCATTATCGGGTTTTGTTATCACGTATAATTTTAATATCGTGTATAAAGAAAAAGAATACTGAATAGAAATATAAATATGTTAAGAATATTAGGGATAAAGAAGATTAGCATTAGGATGGATCAAAGAAATGCATAGGAAGAGGAAAAAATAGTAAGAAAAATCATGAAAGAATGGAAAAATATTATGCGCACAGAAGTCTTATTTCAATAAAAAATGGTACCAAGCTAGATAGGTCTTTCGGTCTTACGCTATCTTTTTGTTTCTTTTTTTGTCATTTTTTATATTTTTTTCATATCTCCCTTATTCTACTATAGCGCGAATAACTTCATCGATGATTATGAATATCTGGGATACTATCTATGTCGACAAGACTGGATCTAGGTCCTGGGTACAGAAGAACAAAATCAAGATGCCAAGAAAGTCGTAGCCAACAAACGAAATCGTAGTCTTGGGCACCCGAATCGTCCCTATATTCCGCCAAGTTTAGAATTCCACAGTTTACACGTTTCCGATCCTTTTCTACTGCACATGGTATTGGGAAACTAATCGAACTTCCTCATACGTTTGACGAATATTCTAACCAATGATACCACGAATTTGAGTAGTGAGAGTAAGATACCTACAGCTTCCGAAGAATACGTTTCTCAGTATCCCGTTCACTTACACCTGGGAGTGCCTAGGGGCAATGCCTTAATTATTTAGCGATAAGCTGCCTCTTTGGTCAATTATTTCGTTTTCATAATTATGCGCGAACGCGTTTCCGTTGAATTTTTAATGTAAAGGACGATAGTGCCGGTTAGTGTTGCATATATTTCTCTCGTGTCGCGATAGTATGTCCGTTTAGTCGTCTATTTTATTTCATATCATTGGATTTTTCTTATCGCTTCTGATTATAACTTATTCGCACTCTGAACCGTTCGTATTATAACTTTACACGTAAAATATTCTGAAATTTTGCGGCATCCATAAATTCACTTTCCTATTAAAGTCAGTCTACAGTGGAACCTTACTTGGCTTACCTAATGCGGAGACATGTAAGCTATGTAAAGAACCAACGAGGTACGAGAAACGGTTAGGACGTTTCCCCTCTTTCTCGCTGCTCTGATAAACGAAAACGCTAAGACGCGCCCCTCCACTCACCCATGTAAGCCGGGTGCAGGTAAGCTAGGCGAGGTTCCACTGTATTCAGAAAGCAATTTCTATTTCTAGCTTTGTGAACTTATCTTTCCCCATGATTATCATAAAATACCCCTCTTCTCAGTACTAATTTACGTTTTCTGTGGTTCTACGTCCAGACTCTTCTACTCGTTACCCTGCTTCATTTTTACATCTTTACTTTATATTGGTCCTTTAATTTTTTTAGCTTTGTAAAAATCCAAGACTTTTTGTAAAAATATGTGGATTTCCCTCAATCCTTCTAGAATTTCTGATTCTTCTTCACGTTTGTGAATTACTGCTCACTTTTCAATATAACTTCGGTGCATTCACTTTAGTTCCTTTGGCTTCATCTTTTTATTCAATTCTAGCTTTTATTTTTCTCTTCTCTGTGCCTACTATATCCTCTTGGACGTTATGACGCTTCCCCGGGTGATTCGATCTCTGAATCGGGTATTTCTTCTTCTAACTTTTCGAATTTGAACCTTCTCTATTTCTTCTCTTTTTTTCTTTACACTTTTTCTCTCCTCGGGTATCTTTTAGGTTGGTGATCGCGCTTCGGTTTAGTTTGTTGAACAGGGAAGGGGGATGAGGTAGATCTTCCTTCGAATTAGCTTAATAATCGCGTTTCGTTTTAGACTTAATACGAGAGTCTCTGATAGCTTGGTGGTGTTCCTCTCAAATTCAGTTTAGCTAATTATCTGCAACATCGTTTCTTCTCTTCATGAATCGACATCTTAGAACGAACTACCTGTCGTGTTTATTTTTTTCCTATCAACATTTCTGCCAGTTTCTATGAGTTATCACAGCACGCGCCGTATTCCAGCAAGGTTTATTTTATTTGATTTATGTTATTCCTGAGGCCCACCGATCAGTCTCATCTTGCTCTTATCTTACTACAGCAAGGAAGAGAGAAATGTGCATTTTGCGATTTTCCGGTGGCATTTAGTTTCTTTTTACGTTCATCTCTTTTCTTCCATTTTTTCCCCCTTTAGATTAACATTACATCGTAAATTTGGTGCTCAACATGGGGACCGACTGAGATTTCTGTCTCGGAGAGTCGGGATACGTCACAGGTTAAGGATGTTCTGGTCGCGGAGCCAAAAGCGCAAGTTTTTTTCTTTTTTATGTAATATCGAATTTACGTCGCAATATACATACATATATATATATATATATTATATAGTATAATAGATAAATATATAAATATTAGTATGGGACATAACTTTTTTCCAACTCAAAGCGGAATGTAAAATGAGTGGGTTACCCGTGTGTAAGCAAAGTACTGAATGAAGTTTAGAGAATGATTTTACGGGGCTCATGACTGCTCATTCATGAAAAAGATTTATATATTTAAATTGCGGTGCACCAGGTTAAATGTGAAAGAGGGTAGTCGTTGGTTTACACCCGGATGGGCGTTATTTCGTAGGCAGGTTACGTGAAGGGTTGTATACTGGCACGTGGCTTCTAGGGTGGTTGTGGTATTAGCCCTGCGAATAAGAGCGGTTAAAGGCAATAAAAAAAGGAAAGAAAGAATGAAAGGGGGTTTATGTCAAAATGCATTCTGGCGCGTGCGGTAGATCGTTGCATTCTTCACTGACATTCATATTTCATCATTAAGTCAGCCACTCCCCTGTTGTTATAAACAATTCGTAAATTCCCCAAAAATATTTCCAAATCTTTTACCTACTTTAATATTCAAGTCGATGGAAAAATGTTTACGTATGAAAAGCATGCATAATAATCAATTGTTTTTTTTTTAATTTTATAAATAACTGTGTCTATACACATTTACGTACTTTCATGAAAAACTGGAAGAAATACTTGAAAATGTGGAAATAAATATATCTTACGTGAAATCCGACAATGTGTTTCAATGCAATTTTTTGTCTACTTGGAATCACAAAAAAGCGAATTCCGCAACATCTTCCAGTGTTGTTTTCTCCTCTGTACTTGTAACGTGATTTTTCTCACAAGTTTCAATTAAATAGCTTTAGTTTCCACTCCCATTTCACCAATACTGAATATATAAAATCATGTCTACCTAATATTCATATAAATGATAGAACTGTAAATAAAAGCGAAAGATGCTTACAAAAAGAAAAAAATCACTTAGATTACGAAAACTATGAAAAATTTTATAAAATTATCAATTTGGTAATCGTACGTCTGAATCAGTTGACCAACAATTCCAAATGCAAACACGTTTTCAGAAATTTTATAACAATATTATAGATTGAATTTTGAGACTGTAAACAGCTTGAAAATTGGGCTAATGCAGTTGGATGTATTTATCTAATTTCAATGGAAAAAATATATGTCTGAGTCAATAAAATTACGATATTGTAAATTTTCTTTATAACCGTTTGTATGAAATTTTTATGAATTTTAATTTTTTAAGTATTCTATTGTATAGCCGATCCTGAAGTAAAATGTCAAATCCACGTTTTATAATACTTCAAAACTTGTTAGAAGATTGCCTACCTAAAACCTACAATATTTTATTTAGGCATCTACCGTAGGCATCTAGTTCTGTACAAGGTATTTTTTCGACCAATATTATTAATATTGACCAGCATGGCAATGTGACTTTTTTTTGGAAATAGAAGTACATTATGGGAAATAACAAAATAAAAAAGAGGACAAGATTTCTCCGTGGAGTCACGTTTCGCTTCATTTCTGGTTACTTACCAGAAATTGCTGCCCTACTGAAACAATATAAAGACTATAGTATACACTTTAGCATCAGCTAGGGACATACAACTACTGATTATCCTTTCACCCTACTTAGAGATAAAGAAAACCAGAAATTGTTCCTGAAACGAAGAGCCAGATATATCAAGCAGAGTGTATCAACCGTAGCTATACTATACAATTCTTGACCCATCAAGATCATTGTATATTTTTCCTCCGTCTTTGTTTTTGCGAATCAATAAGAAAAATCAGTCTGTCAATTCATAAAACAGCCAAATATACCTAAAAAAAAAAAAACGAAACAGCACTTTTAATCGTGATAAGTCAAAAAAGTTCAAAGGCGATAAAATCTTGAAACTTTAAGGTACAGTAGTGTCTGGGTGAATGTAAGTTTGAACTTTAATTTCAAACGATTTCCATGCAGATCCTTCCTTAATGCTTCCTACAAACCGAAATAGCGTCGACATATCTATATTAGGTACTGTTTCGTAGAATATGCGACACCTTTTAAAAGATACTGAATTTCTAATTAGGTCTTACATTCCAGTTCAAATATATATTATACATATATTGTGACGTCATTTTTCGACTCACAGTCACAATGCGACTCCAGCTACCGATTCAGATAACGTTTTAACTTTTTGGTTCTTTTCGAGTCGCCACCTTGCTCAGAAGCTACGTTCTCGGATTGATTCGTACAGTTACTGCAGTATTCTTGGAAGATTTGTGATTAGTTAGTTGAGGTCGAGGTGCTCGAACCTGCCGTGGAGAGAAAGTCTCCATGTACCGAGTTGCCCGGCAGAGGAGAGTACCCGACGGAGACGACTCCACGGACCGGCAGCGGTGCCGTTGAAATATCGGCGCTCCGCTGGAGGAAGACAAAGGGCTGTAGAGCGGGCGAAGATAAGGTTTTTGATACAGTTGAGGGCAGGAGAGGAACCCCTTGACACGAATAAGGATGTGGTGCCCAGCTGTCACCCGATGCCCTGGGGAAGCGGCCATGGAGGATCTCCAAGAGTTACGTACCGATTCGCTAAGGAACGGTTTCGAATTAGTTGAAAGGGACGACTCGAAGGAAAGGATAAGAGTTATCGGCTATAAGGATCTCGACCAATCAGAATGATTAGTTCTCGAACTTGAATATTGTCAAAGCAGTCTGCCTTGGGACACCGATCGAGGTGCCCCGAGCTGGCTCGCGCTCCCATGATATCTGTTGATAGTTCTTCTAACCGTGTTTCCTATACGGTATAAAAAGTTCTTACCTGTGTTGTTTTCGCGTTGCTCTCGCAATATCCGGAAAATCCTATCGATTTTCTGAGTGTGTTTCGGAAGTGCTGTGTTATGCTATGAGGTACCCACCTGAGTGTTACCCACCTGAATACAGTTCTCGGATTTGACAGATTAGCTGCACCAGCTCCGGTGAGGACATCCAATTTATTAATTGATGGAGGAATATCGATTTTATGGCCCTAATTTGTTCTGTTATGTTCTCAATCAATTGCTCTCTGTTTCCGACACTATTTACCTGACGCTTAGTCCGACCCTCTCTACCTCAACCCAGCAGCCTGAGCGGCCTTGCATTTCCGTAACCGTTCGCTCCCGTTCGTGCATCCAGTTGTGTTTGCTGATTTTGCGCGTCACTAAAATCGACAGTATCCGCTAAGCTACCGTCTTTTCTGGTAAGTTCCGTCAGTGCTCTCGTTTTGGCGGAGTCGAGATTGTTTCACCTCAACTCCTAGGTCATACCGACTCGTCAGTTCCCAGTGGAAAAAGAATTGGCTGGCGTCCGCCTGGCATGCGGATGCGTGGACGAAGGGTGGACGGCCGAATGTGACGTAGGTTAACTCTTGTATTTTTGTTATCGGTGTCGAGTTAAGATAATACGTTGCAATATATATATCCACAACACTATTCATTCCAACACCTATACCGTATCGTTCCATGTCGTACACACATTGTTTAACATAAATCAAGGCCACCCTCTCGATTACACGTGCTTGCACGCATTCTACGCGTACAAAATGCGTGTATTTCACTGGCTAGGTACGCACCAATATATTCCAGTGCAACAAATATATTTCACTCATTTATTTTACGATGTAATCCTATAGCCGCTGTCACACCGTGGGAAGTCGAAAGTCGTTCGTTTGAAACCTAATAATAAAATTCACACGTTATAGATATAATGCAAAGTCTTTCAGCGTGTGTAAAATATATATTTAATGGGAGCACATGTGCTGTAGGATTTACCGCGATAAAAATGTTCCAAAAAGAGTAATGGGAAAAATTAAGGGTGTAAGGAGCCGTACATAACAAAGGTATAAAAGGGGGTCAGGTGGATGAAGGGCGGACAGAGGGGGGTGAGGAGTAACTTTTTAAAGAAATCGATCGCCAATTTGCGAGTCAACGAGCCGTGGAAATACGGATAAAAATCGCCCGTGCAGAACGACACGAATGCCTCGTCCTGACGACGGCGACGCGTCGCGGCGCTCGACTTTCCCTCGTAAATTGTGCAATTTACGTCCCCTTATCTTCACGGCATGCTAATAATATTGCGGCTCTCAGCTCGTTTGTCTCAGTTACTGTGTTGGTGTTTACGTGAACGTCAATGCCGTGAATTTGGGTAAGAAAAATCAACAAAAAAATGTTGCACGAGAGACCTTTCATTTGCACTATTTACTTTCAACGAGCGTTTGCAATTTATGAAACACACTGTATGAAAGTGATATTTTTTGTCATTTCGTAAATATAAAAAAAAGACAATGAAGAAACAGCATTGACGAATAAAATGTGAAGAAATGAACAAACGGCTGTCCTGGGAAATTCTGATGGCCACCCTCTAACCCAGGAAGAACCCTTATATATACTAGCACTGGGATTAAGATCTACATCAATGTGGGGCGACATCCCTATTTTAGTGCAGAGAATCCGTTGAGGAAAGGGATTTCTCCACGGGCGGGAATCCATTTTGAAACGGTTCGACAGGGTCGAGTCTGATTCACGATCACGAGGCAATAGGGTTAATGACCCAAAGAGGGGTGGATTGCATGCCACCTCCCTGGGGTAGAGACAAATATTCAACACCATCCCCCATCGACCACACCGTAAGTCAATGTTTGCCGCGCTAATGATTTATTTGGTTGGGAACGCTCGCGTATACACATACTATATATGCCCAAGTTATTATTTCCAGTGCTACACGACTTCTGCAAGAAGCTGCACGAAAAAACTGCATCGATCCGTAGTTGCGCGTCTTTGTTCACTGGTACTTTTGTTTTATGAAGACATTCCGTTCTGAATGGGATTATAAACGATTTTTCGAAAATAAATATCTGAAAGGTCATTTAGGTAATGTTTAAAACAATTTTCGTGCATTGAACAAAAGTAAAGTAAAATTATTGTACCATAAGGAAGCAATAAATAAATAATTATTTAATTAGTCAATGTTAAAATTTTCATGATGGAAGATATATATATGTATAGGTAATATCGATGATATGGTACAAAATACTATAGCTCAAATGGTAGGAATGATTACTGAGGTCTGTGTAGCTTTTATTGCAACGTACTAAAGCACCCTACATGATTCACAATTCACTGTTACTACCCCTGTGGAGTTTGCTCCTTGATTAAATCGTTAAAATGAACGAAAATGAACCCCCTTGGTGAGGGGGCAGAGCCATTTTGACCATTTATTCAAATGACGCGAGGGGTTGTTCCTTTTCCGATTGGTAAGAAGCCATCCCCTTCGATACCACAGATAAACATTGACTAATGCTTTGCGTTTATCTGGACTTTCGGCTTATCGAGCCATTTTATTAGCTCTTGCCGCTGACTGGGGGTATGACCTCTGAACTTGCCCTTGCGTTTAACGGAGGGTTAGGAGTCTTGGAATCAAAAAAGGAACAGGGTGGGGAATCTTGTCAAATGATAGCTCTTGTTTGTTCCTTTTCTTTCTCGTTCGACATTTCTGTATCCCCATGAATTGTCGTACGGTGGAAATAAAAAAAAAATGTAAAAACTCGTCAGGATACCAGGGGTTCGATGAAGGATACTAGGGTTGCTGAGGAACGCAAATCGACTAGAGCTACCCCTCGTACCGTTAAGGTGAAACACCGTAAAAGAAAAAAAGGTCAGAGAAATAAAAAGAGAAAAAAGGGACTCATAGTTTTGGATAGAGGGATGACCACACTCACCAATGGAAAGGAAGACCTTTCAGACCTGATAAAGTCATATAAAGTAGTAGATTTGCATAAGATAGATATGTATATGCAAGAACTCTGGATAAATATATATCTTTCAAAATGTATTTCGAAAAATATCCGAACATATACGAGTCATCTCCAAATTAATTTCTCTACAATATCCATGAACTTTTAAGATCCTTTTTTGCGCAGTCAAACAAATTACAATAATATTCATAAAATATATATTTTTCAACCCGGTTCAAAAAATAAATCCTTTTTCTATACTTTTTCTATACTTAGTTCTAAATCACAATTGACGACCGCCACGAGGGATCTGGGAAATGAAGGAAACCGAATTAAGATAAGAACTTAAATAATATTTATTATATGGCCAATTTTTGTTGTGTAATATATGTTAAATATGCCGGAAGAGTGAATGAGAAGTAGTGTAAATGGACGAACTTTGTCGTTTTGTCTCAATTCGATAATTCCAATTTAATTAATGTTGATTGATGTAGAGACTTATTTTTAAGAGTTTTTTTTAAATATTATTTAGGCTTTCTAAACAAAATAATTACATTGTTTTTTTTTATGTTCCGAGTACTTGAAAAAGAATTCGTTACAGCGTGGGTGGTCACACGGGTGGGTATGTTATTTTCGCGGTGGATTTGCCGCCAGCACAACAAATCAAATATGTGGCTGGTAGGGAGATAAAAAAAATACGTATTCCCGTAGTGGCCATGTCATTTGCCTGAACGCTTCAGGCTGTCGGATAAACGTTGACTGTCGCGCTTTCATATCCGCCAGTGAATACAATTTTTGTTTTGTTAAACATATCATTCGAAATTTCGTATTTCGATCCGCTGTTCACCAGTCGATTACGGATACGAAGATAGGGACATCCCTCTATCCTCCTGATCTCTCAATACTCGGCTATCGAACGACTACCAGATAATCCGTTATTTCGTGATAATTTTCGATAACCGAATAAGCAATGCCAACTGTATTATTATTATACTCTACCGCATTATTACTTATTTTAAACGAGGTTATGCTAATATTAGATATACCTAATTAGGTATACATAATCTTAGCTCTAGGTATACCTAATTTTAACTCAAAGATACACAGAAAGTGTAACTGTTGCCGAGTCGAAAAATAAGTCCTGTTTCTATACTTTTTCGTTTTTCTCGGCAGTATGCAACAAATAGAACTAGATCTGAAACAAAAGAACGAGATCAGTCTCACCAGGTCTTATGTATCGCACCACCAGACCTAGACCAGTGTGAGAACAAAATTAAAGCCATTAGGATAGAAGCAGTTATAATTTTTTGACTCGGGCGGATTGTCTACTCGAAATGGAACTTTTTTAGACAATTCAAATTTGTAAAAGTAACACATTTTTTCAAATATTTTCTGCGTTATATTACGTTAAAATGGCAATTGCAAAGTAAAATATTTCCAATGCGGTATCTTTTAAAAGTGACGAGAATCAAGAGTCGAGGGTGAACCAGATTCCTTGGGTAAAACTGCAAGCTAATTATTTTTACGAAAAGCTAGCACAAGCCAGGAACGTAATAATATTCATCTAAAGGGGCAAAAGATGAAAAATGTAAAGAAAATCTGTATAGTGTGAATATCAGAGCTGCGAAAGTAATTCCGAGAACGAGAATCAACGTTGGGAATCTCATTAGTGCATATAGAAATTTATAAATAAAGGCGTCGTTTTGAAAGGGTACATCACCCGCCAATAGCTTTTCCAGCGTCAACGACCAGATGCCAATTATTCTCCTACTAATTAATATCATACCTTCTCTTGCTTCAATATCCTTTAATGACACACGTCCTAACGTGGTGTTACAGCAAACTGCACGGGGGCATCTAGTATGAATAATCGAAAGATAAATAAATAAGAAGTTATCAGAAAGAACAGTGTGTTCGGATGCACAGTATTATGCACCCTTACTTGGCAGTTCGTAAGTATCGGGTTTGACTTCCGATCAGAACTCGTAATTTTTTGGAAAATCCCCCCCCCCTCCTCTCCTCTCCTCCCCGCGCTCCCTGGTGAACTCATGTCCACGTCTTAACGTAAGATAAAAATTCGCAAGATACCAGTTCGTAAAGTATTTTCAGTAAAATTATTTCACGGGTGTTGCAATATATTTCTACGTGTTTTACATTTCAACGTGAATAAAAAAACCAAGCATAACTTTCCAAGAAACTCGACAGCTTCCCAATAGGAAATATTCTCATGGCTTACTAAAACGTTTAACATGGGAGACGAATATTTACCGTCTCCCAGTACTTGCATTTGGGACATCCTTTCTTAAACACAGGAAGTTTTGACGAGGCGACGAATAGGAGTAACAATTTTACGAACCATCCTTGACGGCAGCTGTGGACAGCTAAGGGTAGTTAGTGAGTATCTAGATGTCAGCGTCAGCTCTCGTTATATATACAGCTGCATATTTTTCACAGTTCAACACCGAATGAATCATTTTCTCCCGATTCACTTGCCGGTTTTCTATGAAAAGATACGTCACCCATGGAAAGATATATGAATGTATAATGACCGCGTCATCCATATAAGAAAAAAATGCGTTATGCATTACTGAATATTAAAAATTTTTATTTACGAGGTATTCGCGAATGATACAGCCTTAGAGATGTATGTGATATTCCACGAAAAATTCGCGAATTGAAATACGAAAGGGAAGAAAAATATTAAAGGGAAGGGATTATCGAAGGGATATCACTTGATATAGCCATAATGAACAATTGTTCATCCTCTCTTGCTTAAAACGTCCTCATTGAAATTGGTTTAACCTAACCTAATATTCTACGTTCTGAAAAGAAACATAAAAGTTTGAAAGTTTTTTTTAATAATGAATTGAAATAATTTGTAGAAATTTTTCTGTAATAATTAATGTTCCTAATTAAGGGCAGAATAGGCAAATTTAAGAATAATTTTGTTACGCTAATCGGCACGTAGCCACAAAACCTTTTAGACTTTAACGAGCGTTATCGAATATCCGGCTTGTGGTCATTCAATTAACTTAATTCGACCTAATGATCCCTCGATCTACCCCATTACAGTGTATCCTAGAGAGCTCGTAACTTCGTTGAATTTAATCGAAAAGAAAAACAAAAAATACGGTCATTATTTATACATATAACAAAATCAATCGCAGAATTTGGAAGAGAATCCATAAATATGGAAAAACCAAAAAGCAATTACTTGTTTATAAATAATTAACAGTCAAAAAGTAAAAGGAAAGCATACAATAATAAGATCGGCTTAATTATCCACGTAACATCCACATGATTCTTATCCTAAATGATTCCTCGTGCAATAACGCAATTTCAAAAAATTTCAAGCAATATTAATTCGACATATTTGTACATGCACATGTAAATCTCGAATGATAAGTATTGTAATAAACAACTTTAATACTCAAATTGATAAGGAATAAGTATTTTGATGTAAATAAATTGGTATTAAGGCTAATAAGCGACGTCACAGCGTCGCTGCTAACACCCTTGGTCTCGCACAAACTCAGAAATAAATTTGAAATTCGCTCCGACAGCCGGAACGGATACCGGGAAAACGGTCCGTTGCATATGTTACATATCTAATTAATGTGCGGCCGAAGGGACGAAGGCAGACGCTGAAAGGGGTTGAGTTTATCTACGGAGATAAACTGAACTGGTTGGTGTAAACCCTTGACACTGGGGGTTGCATAACTTTTCCGCTGACGCTGTTGTTTCGTGATACTTGACTAAAGGTTTCTACACAGTGATAAGCTTTATCAAAAATTTCAAGGCCCTTTCACACTTTTTATATCCAAATCTCGAGTACCTACCCTTACCTTGTTTTTTTGACGATGTTAAAATTGTCAGCATAAACAACTACCGTTTGTTATCGGTAAACGCTTTTTAAAAATAATGGTTTCAACAAATATTTCGAGAAATTTAAAACGTAACATTTTTATATTTAGTTTCATCTTTGATCCGGAAAACATCCCGTGTGGTCCTACTGTACAATAACTATTTACAATTCTTATATGTTTTATATAAAGTTCTGTAATAACTATTTACAAAAAATGGAATCTTTAATATATTTCATACTAATTAATCAGTCGTGTCCTTTGTGCGAGTCCACATGCCTCGATCGGAATCTGTAAAAAAAGAATAAAAAGGAAAGGATTAAGAAAAGCATAAAATTATAAAAAAAAAAAATTCGTATAAACATCAGTAATAATACATATAGAAAAAAAAATGTTCGAAGGAATTACGTAATCGGACTGAATGAAAGTATGATAAAGGAATTTTTACTGGCAGGACTGAATATGCTGTGGAACGTATGCACTCTTTTCAGCTAAACGAGAAGCAATTCCAAAGAGAAATGAGCCTGGACTGCAAGTCTGGGGTAAAATTGACCAGGTTGTAAAAGCACTGACCAGGATATAGCGACTAGTGGAGGGCACGCGTGGGCCGTGTATGTAGGTATAGCGAGAGGGAGAGAGGGTCGATTATGGCGAGAGGGTAAACGCAAGAGTAGCGCTGTAGCCAAGCCGGTACACGTAGAATATGTAGAGGTAGGGATGCCGGGAGACCATTTTGGCGAGAGTGACATTCAGAGGTCTTCTGTATTCATGGGAGAGAAGCCAGTGCAGAATGACACGGCTGCCATTATCCGTTTCATACCGAGAGGCTGGACTCACCCGTCCTCATATCCTACCTAACCCCCGTAGTAAACGGAATATGACCTCGCTAGAGTAGAAACAACAAACCACGTTGGATTCGTTTCTCGAATATCTGATAGGGTTCCGTGGATATTTTTAGGGGAAATCTGATTTTCCTTGCTTTTTATAAGCAGCATAAAACATATATCTTTCTGTTTCGATCATTCCGATCTTATATGGTTGACCGATGGTACAAAGAATTGCTGGAACGAGTTATGAGATTTTTATGAGACACGTAGGACGGTATGGTGGGTAGGATTGACCTTGGTAATAGTAATAGATTTGTATGATAGATTAAGTCATAGTTTTTATGGCAAGAAAAGAATTCCGCTACCGAAATTGCAATTTATGTTTTTTTTTTTTCCTTTTAATCTTTATGGTGAGAAATCCTTTATAAGGTCTTTCTAGCCTTACAAGGAACCTACCAAATCTGGACGCTAGCCAAGTCGAGTCACTCAATATTGGAGGAGCGAAAGGTGTTCGACAAGTAATCATCGCTGGGTATAAAATAATGTAAATTTTCATTGTTCCGATTGGAGCTAGAAATATTTAATTTTTCATAAATATCATGGAAAAAATCATTATATACAGTGTGAGTATAATTTTGGAAAATTCACTCGCTACACATTGCCACTTTTATTTTTCACTCAGTGGAAATCCGAAATATCCTAAGACCATTTGTATAGGGTAATTTTTTCTGTCGATTGTTTTCTGTAATATATCTCTTTTCGAAAAATATTCTTGCTACGAGGAATCAATCAAGCGAACGACACATTACAGTGCTTAAGATGAGAGTCCTTCGTTCCTCATTCCTCTTCCTTCGGAAGGAGAACAATGGCTAGAATCAACGTTTTATATTCCCGTTGACGAAGACAAATAAAAACGTCCTCGGAAGGACTCTCGGCAACGTTATGTCGTTCCAGCCCGATTTCATTTGTTCGTCCTTGATCGAGCACTTCCTGCGCGACAGACCGTGTCAATAAGATCTGCCGAGATTTAAACGGATGAGAAAAAAATATTGTTGGGGAATGAAAAAAAGAAAAGCGAAATAAAAGAAAGCACGCCCACTCGAAATGTCCCCAACCATTAATTTCAATTCTGTACTTCTGAAAGACGTCCTTTGGCGAGGTTGTACGCGATTCATTTAAAACCCAAGTACAGCAATATCCGGTAGTCAAATATACCATTTATCCTATTGCTGAATTTCTTTCATTCCCAACATGAGTAAGCACATATCGAATATCTGACAAAGACGATTCAGATTTATAAAAAATCGCTGCAAAAAATAATGGACGTTCTTTAACAATGAAACGCGTTGACATTCTTTTTCAGGAGTAATGCTGTGATATTAAGCCTGCTTCGGTGTAAAGAAAAAGAAGAAAAAGAGAAATGAGGTCTAACCGCAACAATTAAATGGACAAATCTCATTGTCATTCATTTCCTGACGGAAATATCGGGCAACGTCGTTTTATTTGACAGTGGGTGCCGCAAAATATGATATTGCAAGAGTACCAGGCGCATCTGTCCTAGATCCATTGGTGCATTGTTGTCCCATTGAAATTGAGAGCGATTAACGAACCTTTTCGAACTATCAAAATTTACCAGAATATGCATGTAGGGTGTATGTTGACGACCGTAGCATAAAGAAAAAAATGGCCTGGTGCCATCAATTCTCATTGGCTGCCCTCACGGCAGTATTCACTGACTTAAACAGTTCTCGTAACCTCCACTTAGCCGGCTGGCACCCGGTGACGCTTAAATTGCCTATTCAATTCAATTCCTTTCTCCTGCTCGGTACTCATAATTCATTCGTCAGGAATTCGTCCCGCGTTTGCTACTCGAATGCACGAATTTCGATCGGGTAACACGTGATTATCCAATTGGCACCCCAGGAAACTTTATGACAAGACTGGGAGCTTTATTACACGTTGGTCAACAATCTTACTATTAATTCATGATGGTTGAAGGAATAGCTCATTCGTCTGCTGGAAGGTTACTGGGACATTTCATGATTTACATAGAACTCTAAACCAGTATGGCGATTAGTATAGGATTGAGAAAAATACTACCACGAGAAATTGGTGTACAATTAATATTAAATGGGCGTGAATCTTTATTGTGAAAGTTACACTGAATATTATTAGACTCATTCTTGTCATAATATTGCTGGGATACAATGTAAATTGTACTTTGCTAGCATTGTGTGACCGTAACAATTTCCATTTGAATACTTGTTGTTATATTTTTGAAATTGAAAGATGTGTGAATAATCAAAATTTCTTTAAATGCCCTTATCTCACTGAAAAAGCGCATATTCGTTAAAAATGACTTTTATTCGTAACCTAGGGTAAGAACGCTGTTACGAAAATTTTTTTGAGTTATTAGTAATAACTTTATTGGTATTACTAATAAGCAATAACTTATTTGGAAAAGTCAAATCCTCAGAACTTGAAAACAAAATTGAAAAATAGGTATTATACAATTTATTAGCTTATAAACGTAAACTTTTTTAAAACTTTATATTAAAAAATTATAGTCTTCTTAAAAAGTTTGTGAGGGAGGAAATTCAAAAATTTAGTAATACTTTGCTCCACGTTAAATTATCATGTTTATTTTTACTTCATACAGATCGTTAACAGTAAAGTAATAAACGTATGTGGCATGTAGAGAATAAATTTTGGAGCTTCCGAAACAATGAATAACAAAATGAATGCAATTAATATTTTGCAATGTTCAATTTTATACAGATATGATGCATGGTTGTGATAAGCTTTACTCAGTGAATCAAATGATTTAAGCAAATATTTTAATATGAAAACAAAAAATTCGAATAACGAGTTGAATTAATTTTTTAGGCTGCCCTGAGCACAAATTAAATAATTCTAATAATGAAATTTCACTGAGAGATTATTAAAACTGAAGCTTTTATAAATAATGAAAATGTAGCATTAACGCCAAAAGAACTTTGATATACTATTACATAAAGGAGAGATAAAATTTAATGCATTTGTATTGAATTAAAATTAAGTCGAGTGTCTATATGATGTACCATTACGAATACAAAACATAATTCCATTCATTGTGATAAGCTGATAAGTAAGATATGAGTCGATGAAGTATTACAAGGTTGAACGCATTAATTCAGATTTAAAATTTCCTACAGTTCATATCTGCATTAACAAAGGAAAAATACGTCAAGCAAAATCTGACCTGGTTTCAATAAAATTCCGATAGAAATTTTTTTGAAACTTCGTCAGACTTACGTCTTAACGAGCTTAACTTCGCAGCAGAATTTGCACGAGTAACAATGGTATAAGCGATAATATTTATAATTGCCCGAATTAATTAAAATACGAATTTGATATTTACACGGCAACACTTATCCGTCGGCATTCCTAATGATGTCGCAGAAACGCCCTAAGGTAGTCACTTCGTTGGACACCCGACCTTGCCCTAGGGTATCAAGTGTCACGACGCTCCAATCCGCAGGACAGGCGACAAAGATGTAATCCAGACAATCACCAATACGCACTCGAATTTCGTTGGAGAATTTACTGAGTATCTGAGGAATTATTTCCCTCTGTGTTGTATTTAGGCGACATGTATCATTTCGTTCGTTTTCAGTTGATTTAAAAATTGAATTGGTAACTTCATCTGAGTTTGATTTGCTCTTTGACAATTCTTAGTTTTTTTTTCATATAGCGTTATAGTATACATATACGTATGTGATACGAATAGCTTTTAGTATCATATAGAATATGGCGATTGAAGTGATGTTAATTGTAAGTTGGGAATAACGAATGCTGCGAAAAGTTACTTGACCTAATTAAGACTTAAAAATGTATAATGTATATACCGCATCATAACATTAAAAAAAGGACAGCTTATAATCTGTCAGAATTATTCTTAAATGTATTCAGTTCCCTGACAACTAGCTCATGTATCACTTTTATTAATGATAATTTTACAGACTTCGGTTAGTTCTGCTAACAAAGACAATCGATATTTTGAATCACTTAGAAATTGCATATTAAAAAACGCTAATTCAATTAGACAATGACATTTTTTTTAAATACTTTCCAAGCAGAATCTCGTCCTTTCCTGAATCGATCCGTAACTTGAAAAGCTTAACAAATTAATCGGCAATGATTACTTTTGATATAGGACGAAGCTCGTAAGCGATAATGGCACTTGACAAAAGCGGACTCAGTAATTGGACCATTCTCAAACAACAAGTGGCCGTGGTTGAAAGTCCTCGTGCCAATTTCTCGTAAAGATTTCGTTTCATTTCGCATACCTTTAGACTGGAACGAGAGTACGAATAATGGTTTGTACGAGTCTTCGTTTGTCCTTTTATACGACAGTAACGACTTCAATTCGCTTAAAAGTCGTTTGATTTACAAGATACATCCGAGAGATTCAAACGAAATTTCAATCCCCTACAATTTACACGTACACAAGACACGTACCATATATAAGCAGTAAGATTTTATCGAGAAAATACCTGAGGCATGTTTTCAGTACTCCACTGTATACATACTATATAATATGAAATTGCAATATTTACACATGTATCGATATAATATTAAAAATATACTATAATACACCTATATAAAAGATATACGGGCAAATGGAAACTACGTTTTATTCCGTCGAGCAAGCAGAGGTTCTCCCTGCTTTTAATAGGTAACTTCCGCGTACAAAGTACAGAAGATGGGGGTTCTCATCCAGAAAGAAGAGTCAAAGATGAACGTCCGCTGTTTTTAGAAACGACAGGGGTTCTCATTCACAACGAAAGAAAATAAAAATTACGTATAACACACAGTAAGATTACTAGGGCTATCATTATCCTTGTTCTCGTGCGTGGCAACCCATGCCAAAAATCCAAATGCAAGATAAAAAATCTGGACTTTTATAGAAAGTTCAATAAAAATACACGAGTGCCAGGAACGGAAGAAAAAAAAAGTACAATTCCATAGGGACGATGCATACAGTCATGCATATCATTTATGCATATCCAGTAGCGTGCACACGTGTGCATACGAGCCACTGCTGGTTGCAGATTTGAAGCCATAGAACCGTAGGTACCTGACTGGACCTTTGTTCATCTATTTTTCCCCTCTTTTCTTTATTTCTTCCCCTCCCCACCCCTCTTACTCCTATCCCCAACTCGTCATTCTACATTCTCCCAATTTTCATCCCTTTTCCAGTTTGCAGTTCGCTTCCACCGGAACGTAGGCCAGGTACATATACACACGCGTTCCCTCGTGTGCGACTAGCATTCCGTGGAAAAAAAGGGGCAGACAAAAATCGAGGCAGCCATTTGCCGAGTGGACGCAAATGGACATATAGTGGAAAAGTACGAGAAATGGAGAAAATAGGCAGAACGAAAAATGGGGTAAACAGGGTAAAATAGAAGAGGAAGTTGGAATGGTGCTGAAAGAGATGTAGAGGGAAAGGGGTTGCTATCACCGGACCTAATCGTTATTTCAACTGTTTCTAGTACGCAAGGACCTACCCCTCACTATTTAACCTTTCAAATCTTTCTTTTCGTGTTATCGGCCTTTACCTTTCCTAAAAAAATCCAATTTCGACTGCCCTCCCAGTCTACAGGGAACAGCTCGCTACATTCTTTTATGCTTTTGATAAAAATATCCAATTTTAGTTATTTTTTTTCATATTCGACTCTTTGTTCAATTTTTTTTAATCAACTTTCTGTTTTTTTATTTTCGAATGCGCAGTGTTACCAACATACTACGCGGTTGTAATGTAATGACAAACACGAGACCCTTTGTTATGTCACCCGGTAAATTTACTGTACACAAAATTACTCAGATTATATAATCCTCCCTCCCAATTTTTTTTATAAAGATCTACAATGACACGCTTGATATCTGTGAAATGTTCATCAGGACTGTCGCGATTTTCGCATAAAACTGAACGAATTTAGTAAATATGTAGATAACATCTACAACATGTAGATGCAGGCATACGCAATCTTTGCATACGACATACACGCACATATCGATAACCATGAGGTAGCGTTATGACTTGCCATAAGAGTTTGGCATGATGATACGTTACGCCATGCTATCAAATTAATCGGATTGTACGTGATACGTAATACGTTATGCGTACGGATCCGTGCGGCTGCGTAAGCACATAGATTTACACACAAATTGTAATAGACGTTTACTATGTCGAGTTTTAATTATTTCCTACAGTTGAATACTACATAGGGATTAATGTAAGCACGTGCAAAATAATTTGTATTTGTTGCTACATGTTTAAAAATCCTCGCTCGCGCCATTTTAGGGCACATGTTTTTCAAACGATTCTACAGTGACGTATATATACATTTTATAACCATGATCAGCAGTCTCGGCAGTTTCTCGAGTAACGAAATACGAGTGGACAACCACCTGCTGTCTGCTCAGCCTGTGAAAATATTGGAAACCGGCCCAGAACTCTCGGCACGGGAAATACGATATTTTTCACACGACCCCGTAATTGCCGAGCGACCGTCGACCAGCAGCTCTCCGTTGTCAAGAACACTCTTCGTTGTGGAAGTTAGCGAATAAAATTGAACAAAAAAAATAGTAATCGTGAAAATAAAGGAGAAACGTAAAATCAATGGACGTTCGAACGCGAAATAAAATAAAATAGTCTTATGACACCGTGGAATGATTATTTATGATTATAAAATTATTATGATACCGTAATGCAATAATTTTGTGACTTCGATAATTCGCCAATGGACATTAATAAGAATTTTGTGAAATATTTTTGTAAGTGTATAATTTAAATTAATAGCAGGTTTATATTTATCCAATGAAATTCTAGCGACCGTATATTGTCAAATTGATTTTTTTTTCAAAATTGTAATTTACCAATTTTTCAAATATTATTATTGCGAGAGTACAGAAATATTGCACAGTTAATCTGGTAGATGTTTGAGCATACAGGGGTGGGGACGGGATTGGAATAAAGTAGACCGCTCGAGAGACACGTTATAATAATAAAAGTAATAATAAGCGTAGGATTTGGGTAAAATAGAGGGGATGAAAGTGACGTTGACAGGGGTAGCTAAGGTTATTGTGTTGCCACGCCGTTTAAACCAACAATAGAGGGCAATACCGGCCGCTCGAAGTTTCGGTTTGCCGTTCCGCATCCCCCTGCTCACAATTAGAAGGGACGCTGGGTATTGGCGTGTCGTAATGTTTGGCAGTGGTTGTAGCCGTAATAGCAACGGTAGTGGATGCCTAGCCTGCAGGAAGATTGCCTTGACATGCAGATTACGCCCTGAGTTTATGGCCTCCAATATCAAGATATCCCTTGCAGTGGAATATATTGACTTCATCCCTTAACACCTAGATCCTGGACCGTAAACAGAATAAAATGTCGAAAATCTCAACGTAAAAAAAATCCTACCAAAACTGCCTACCTTCGATGACAATCCAAGGGGTTGTTTTTATTCTAATAGAATTTTACGAGGTCATGAAAACGAATAATATAAAAATCTGCAAGACCTTCGTGAAATACATACCTAAGCAAATACTATTTGAAAGGGCCTGCAGCTTGAAATAAGACAGGCTCTAGCAATAGCACGCAATTCGAATTAGCATGTGAAAAGATGAAGAAGAAAGGTTGGAACCCCCATCCGAATCCTTTCAGAGAGTGCCGATAAGGGGTTGCGAATGTCGAAGATTTCCTCAAAAGGCTTCCTCCATTTTTTTTATTTCCCATTACTCCACTTTTTATCCGTAACGTGTATATATATATACGAGGGCAGTCTGTTGTCATCTGAAAAAATAAATCCATACCCGTCCCTGCTTTTTAATGCAAAAGAATGAAGGGAGTGCGTTTTATCCACGAGTTTATCCATCTTTGGATAATATATTCGAAAGTGCCTACCGAGTGGCTCGGTCGGAAGAGCGGGATCTTTTCAACGCTACCAGTGACGTAGCTGGTTTCCTTTTTTGATAGCAGGGTTGCAAGGTTCCTCCCCCTCGTGCGAAGGGGTTGGTATTCCTGTTCACTTTTCCAAGCGATATGGGTCATATTCGCCCTCTCTTATCTCGGGATAATTTACTCGGCCATATCTGTCCCATAACTCGGTGGCTCCTTCCACCGATCGCACTCCGACTACTACCGCCACACGGGCCACAGACGCCTACCACCACCTTCCGTCCCCATCCTCCTCGGGAAAAACCCACCACCTTCATCCGGGGCCGTATGTCATAAACAAACCCTCGATTTCCACCCCTCGCTATATAGAACTCGGAAGGGCCACCCCTTTCGTTCGCGCCTATACTGTGATTTAGGCCAGGGGTCTCACGAACTTTCGACCTATTCCAAACCGCTAGGACATTCCTATAGGGGTGAACTTCACTTTTCGATTTTCAGCCAGCATATCCCCAATACATTAACACTTCGTCTATGCCCGTGAAGTCTCATCAACTTCACAGAGTCAAATCTACAAGATTTTTCATACTCCTTAAATAATAATAAAGTTATGTAAAACTTAAATTATTGTACAGACGCTCGCGACAATAAATTATTATAATTTGGCTATATGCCTAATACATATAGTATATTTAGTACATAGCTATAGGTATACACGAGTACCGCAGTACCTGAGGCAGAAAGCATGTCGAAGTACAGCTGTCGTGATATATCCTGTCGTACGGTAATGATTCGGATATACAAGTACTATAGCGAAATATTCCATGTGTCACAGTTTCATAGATCAAAACTCACGGGAAATCATAAAGTTGGAATGTAGCATATTTTTAAATACGAACCGAAAGCGTCGAGTGCATAAATTTAATTAGTAATACATGACACGTCGCGTGCATTTGAAATTGTAAAAAAAATGTAATGCGTTCAATTTAACAGATTAAAAGTGTACATAAATATCGTTGATAAAACTAAAACTTAAAAAGTAACAAAAATATTCAGGTGATTTTTCAACGTTTGTGTATTAATAATTTGCAGACTGCAATATTGAATTATTTAATTTACACTGCTAAAACATATTTTTTTTTTATTGATCGTATTATCTCCGTATAGATATACACTCTCATAATATACCAATTACTGCTCTAATCCTTTCTCAAATTACAATTAGATGGAAATACGGCTGAAGCGGATCACATTTCTCTTCGTAACGTATTTTCATGTGGTGAATTATTCGGAGTACATCATGAGAATGAAGTTTATTAACTTTATTTGAACGTAGCAGAATAATGTAATACAAAATACAAAGAGAGTTAAAATTAATAAAAAGAAGGTCAAAAATGTTGTAATGTAATTTAGGTGCACTCCAAGGATCGAAAGCTCAAAGCTTTTTCAGATATTCTTCTCGACATCCACTTCATCTGCGTGTTGAATGTATACAGAGCAAAAGTACAGGTTGGTATGGAGGCACTATCCACTCGACCGCCATTGACGTCCAAAAGCGTTTCACATTTTTCTCCGTCACCAGAAATTTTTTCTTCGGTCACTGGCGGCTGGCCTTTCCACGCTTTCATTCTCTTGGCAGAGTAATACTACTTTTTTTTTTTTCAATTTTTTCCCCCTAATTTCTCCGTTTCCCTCAAATTCGCTATTCATCCAACGATAAATACGACCATCTGCATTGCGCGTTCCGGTTTCTCGTCTGATTTTGACAGGTTTTACGATTTTTTACAAGTCGTAAAACCGCGAGGTAAACACCCGAGGATGCGAGTCCTTGTAGATTTTATCGACGTCGCAGGATTCCATTCGAAAGCTTTTTCTAGGTAATATAAGGGAGAAAAAGATGACGATAGGGTGAAGACAAAAAAAATAGATTCCACCTCAGGGAGAATTTTATGACATACTATACGTATTTCCCAGTCGGCGTTATTTTCATCTTATCTGAACGCCATATTGAATCCTTCGTAAAATCCCACTAGGATATACTATATCGTCATCCATATACTGTATCTACGCACGATACAATGCGTATACCAGACACTGATCTCCTGAGGTGAGCTTTAATTAAATGTAATTGTCGTACTGAAATCGAAAAGGGATAACTGCTAAAATGAACCGAGTAAAGCGGACCCGAATTTTCCGCTTGGCGTCCATAGGGAGATTGGTTGTTGGTCAGCGTTCGCTACCCGGGAGGGACATTCAAGCCATACAGCCACCTGCCTCCAATTACTACACGTAATTGTGTCCAACTGTCCACAGATGGATTCCATACGGGCACATATGTACCAGGCTTTCAACCATTTGCCCTCTATATTCTACAGTCAGGTGAATATGTACATACGGATGCAATACATATTTACGCGCATGCATGGAATGCAAATATATGTATTATCCAACGTGACTAAAACACTTTGCCCTGAAAAAAAAATTATTTCGCGCGCAAATGATATACTTTTTTTTTTGCAAAAATCGTATAGTATGTATAAGAATTGATATAGACTCATGATAATGGGTCATTAACAATTATTGAGAAGCATCGAAAATCGATTCTCATAATACTCTTGAAAAAGTCCTCGTAGAAGGACTATGCTCACTCGTAGTCATTACACTTCAGTTGATTTGAAACGGGCTGAAAGCAATTTCTGTTATCTATAGAAGAATCGCGAGAAATACAATGAAACTCATGGCACTGTCCCCGTATGTCGTTTCGGTGTCTAGCAAAGCGGGTCCCGGCTAAGAAAAGTTACAATAGCAGTAACGGTGTCGATCTGTAGGGTGATTGATAAATTGCTTAATTCTCCACAGGATGCGAATACGAAAAGATTACCCTTAACGATACAGCATGTTCAGGATAGGATAGGCAGCCCTCTATAAACGATAAAATTGACATGATTCTTCTGTATTTCAAGAACCAATGAAAAAAAAAGTATCAGTGATACAGCATCACATAATCTTAATACATGTATACAAAAATTGGTCGAATCTAAAAATTCATATTCATCGTCGAAAAGAATCCGAATGTAAATTTGCGATAGTCCAAAACCTATGAATTATGTATATTTTTGTTGAGACCCAAAATATGCACGCCATGTGTATTGTAATACCCATAGGCAAAAATTCTCTAGAATTCAGTATTGTTATATATACCTATTCAGACTTTCGAATAATTTTCTTTTATCTAATGTCTCTCAACGAGACGGAACTTCACTTTCGAAAAGGGTTATACAGCATTTTATACAATTTCAAGTATATTATATGTAACTGTAGCACAGTTCGGATTATAGGTCAACAGAAGCTTTCTCAACATGACACATTTGTTATACACGCGTTGACGATCACCTTGCAAGTCAAATTGCTTTTCGCAAGTTAAGGAGGATGTTCGCGTAGCAAAGAGGTCCAAAGGATATTCTACGAAAGCGACCCCAGCGCAATTACACGGTTGAGGCACGAGACTTGCAAACTCAGGAATTTCGCGTAGCCTGAGGCATCAACTGTGCAGTACTCTTGATCCAATGGCGCAGCGCTGCAACGAAGCAACAATGCATCTTCCACAAGGTACCCAGAGGGTAAAATGATTTTACGATAATAACGAGGAATTCAATCGGGAGCACAAGGAGAGCGGTTAATTGGCATTGAAAATTACTAGATCGATCCCGAGTTTACGTTACAAGTAAAATACCAGAAGATTGAAAGTGCCGGTTCAACGCTTGGTAATCTTATTATCTTTAGGTGCGTGTAAAGTATAGCGAATAATTAGGGAGGTTGTTGGGTGCTACAAGAATCTTATGTATTCTGGTAAATTCATCTCCGAGGAATAAATGCGAATTACGATGGAAACTTTAGGCGATACGAAAAGTGGCGTAAATCAAAAAATGCGGGCACCCGCTATATTTTCTCAGGGAAACAGCCGCTGCTGACGTTAAAAAGGTATAGTGGCAGGGGGTTAAATGATATAACCCGATCGTAAATCGTTGGTCATTAAAGAGAAACATATTGTCGAAACAGCTGTGGTGACCTTTTTTTTCAATTTTTTTTAGAAATTCGTCAAAATTTGACAAAATTCACGACACAGCTCTGCGTGTCTATTTCTATATACCTATGCGATACACGTATCCAAGATGCTCGTGGGGACAAAAATCAATGACGTGAAAGAACGTGCGCATGATAAGGGATGGCTAACTTTTTTAATTGCAAATTGTATCGAAACGACGGAAAGTTCCGAAAACGAGTTACGTTGTGTTTAATAATATAAGCTTCCAGGCAGGTCGCGCGGCATAGCTGGAGATATAGAAGCTGCCGCCAGTGTTACTCCCACTAGTGAAAGCTGTCTCGAAGCTCCAAGGGGTTGCGGTGCCATGCCAGAGGGATGTTCGGAGGCTGTGCCAGCGATGCTTGGAAAAGCCGAGGGCGCCTGAGCTTGTGTAGCCGCAAGCACGTCGAAACATACGGCTGCATAAGCTACAGCGATATGAACAAACTTTTATTTCTCTTCGAGCACGCGTGTCTCATATTAACGCCAGCCTCCTCTTTTTAACTTTTTGAACCTGTACAGTCCGACGAAAAAAGTTGTACAAAGGACGCGGGTTAAAGTTCGGGCAGCCGTCGCCATTTGAGAGCTATCTAGACTTTTATGGGAAACCGTAGAATATCTTATAGATAAGATATTTCTGAGAAAAATCATTCCACCACGTTTGGTGTATGTTACTGTAACAGCGGAAGGGGGTGGGGGAGAGGGGTGGAGAAGGTAGTGTGTTTGAAATATTCTGAAACTTTTCTGTAATTCTACGAAGACTTCTTTATTTTTCACGAAACTACTCCGGGAACGATCCTCTTTTGACCTAAGTACTCTTTCCACTCGGTCCAACCCTATTAGAGCCGCTTCCCCTATTTAAGTTCAGTGTCTCTCAAGTTTCTTCGGTTTACTGAGTTCGGAAGGACATGTGTTACGTTCCCAGAGGAGTTTTCCTGTAAATTCTTTATAAGGCCAAGAATTTCTATTGACGTTCGTTTTGTACTTACAGAGCTGATCAACTTCCGACTCAATCCAATACTATTTTGGGTGCGGATTAGGTATATTCTGTCCTCCGTTGAAGCAATACGAAATGAGTATATGAACATCGCATATTCCCTAGACATTTCTGATAGCATCCCTCAAAAAGTTCACATTTACTGGCGAAAACGATACCACGGCTCTCTTTGTGCTTCCCGAGCACACCGTACGTATCTATATGTATGTCCGATATTGCACGTGCTTCAAATTCGAAAGTTTCTTCAAGATACCACATAGTATACTTGCAGTACTGCTATCTGTACATACCTATAATAAAGATATATAAAAGCATATACCTGATATATTATATACGTATACGTAGTAGGTATATGTACTCCATGTATGCACCAAGCAAAGCATTCAACCCCGAATAAGTCTCGTAACTTTACGTATTTTGAAAATTAAAGTGTTAACTTTTTTAAGGTACAGTCGGTTCACGAGTTCCATGTGTCTTTTGACAGTTAACATATAACACGTGGTTTTTCATAAAATAATGTAAGTATTGTAACGTGACAAATGGATCAACCTCGCAGTATACCGGTATTGAGAGCGCACTCGTTACAAACAAACAATAAGAACGCGCGGCTAGTGTCAACAATAGCCGATAGATGAAAAACATCTCCCGAAAGTCAATCCGCGGAAAATAATATAAATAAAATCCGATAGATGATTGGCGCTTCCCGCTAATCAATCTAGTACTTTAATTAGTTAAATAATGCATTTCAAATCAAATTCAATATTTTAATTCTAATTCGAATTCTAAAAATTCAACATTCTACCAGTACACCGAACGTGAGTAACAATATAGTAAGCGTGACTAAAATCCGAAAGGATAACGCAAAGTAAAATCTTTATAAAGTGTTTCAGCTCGATTTATGCCCACTGGGAGCATAGTAATTGCATAAAATCGTTGTGAAGAATTTTTTCGGAGGCTACAGCATATTAGCGCTCGCTATTTCGCTGAGCCCATCGTGTAGAGAAACATTGTCAAAGTTCTGAGGAGAGCACTGCGATCTACTTCAGAAGTTTCAGTTGACGCCATATTGATTTCGATCTATTATCCTCGCCGTGATTAGTCAATTCGCACGAAGTGCCATAGCCAATAGATAGGCAGAATGGCACTAGACTACCGTACTAACCACAGACGCATCCTCTGAGAGAGATAGGAATAGACAAACAAACATAGGACAAATTCCCTGTCAATCCTTTCCTATAATACCGACATTTGTCTTATACGATTGTAATTGACGCACATCGAGAAACTGTTATACCTGCCATTGTTAATTTAATAAATCTTTGTTTTATTTTATTTTATCACTTAATCCTGTGTCGCCTAAGTTCCTAAAGACGCCAGCCCCGAGCACTTACCTACATCCCATTACGAAATTGCACTATCGATAAACATTACAGTATAATATACTGAAACACAAAAATAATATATATTTAGTGCAAAGCCATGCATATGCATACGCTGTATGTAACAAACATCTTATGCAGTGACACGTGTGCCTTGATTAGAGATCTGTCAAAAAACACATCGGACTCGTGAACCGACTATATTTGATAATCCCACGAATTTGGGTTCGTTATACATTTTTTTCTTCCAGGCTCGACACTATGGAATATTGCGATCGACCACTCGGTCCTACTTTATTGGAGCTTGTCTTATGCAAGGGACATCGTAAGAAAAGGACATACGTGCCCGCAATTATTATAATGAGGTGTACAAATTAGTTCACTTCCTGCTTTTCGTAGTCCAATTGAAGAAAAATGCTGCTGGAGGTAAGAAAATGATTAATTTCACCTTAGGTGAAAGTGCTATGTCTTATAGTACGTGTAAAAAGTGACTCCAAGGGTTTAAGGATGGAAATTTCAATTTTCAGAAAAAAACCACCCTTTTTCCGAAGCGACATTCGACAATTGCCTGAGAGATGGCGGAAATATGTATGAAGTAATGGGGGGTTTGGAAGTTAGGTAATTCTTCGTCGTTTTTTAAATAATCATCAAAATTATGCAAAATAGGCCGAGAATTAATTTATACACCTATAATTATTGTACCGAATATATTAGATGACTCCATTCATTAATCGATTTGAAATTTATACCAGTAATTAAGTTCTGCCAGGACATTACACAGTAATATTTGTAACTTTCGATACGTTTTATTGAAAAATTTTGTTTAAGCCAAATTCCTTTTTTTTACGACTGCGCATGCGCCAAAGTGATGTGTGCCTCGACGTAAACGTATATCGATATTTAAAGAAAATCTCAAGGTATTTTCAAAAATTAAAAATAAGTAGAAAGACAAACCATATTACTCGCCAGAATCCTTTCGGTATCATGATGAGTGTTGATTGTTTGAATGTCGATAATACAATGGATATTAGCGTATCCACGAAACTGGACAGACCGGACCACTCTATGAAATGGTGTATAGCACTGAAGTATAACAAATATTTATTAAGACTACAGAGGCCGGAGAAGCACGTTACTGGCAGCCATCTGTCGTGTTATTAGAACCAGTAGGGGGTCCAAGCTTGGGTAATGAAAAATTAGGCCTGTCTCCATCATGCATTTTCTATTTTCACTATCTGTGTAGTTGGCACGCCTGCTCCTACTTTTCCCATTACTTAGCCGAGGACACGATAGTGCTTAATCCGAGTTGCTAGCTCTTTGTGCAGGACCCCACGTCACTCACTATTATCCTATTGACCGGAGCGAGACATTGGTCTACCGGCCACTTCTCGTGGGTGCTTCCACTGGCGTCTATGAAAAGTGACGATTGTCATTAACTGCTTCGCTATTATCTCTCACTGGCCACCATAGTGAACGACTATTCTAACCCTTCTAATACTTTAAGTATGGATTGAAGCTCAAAGTATTTCCATACAAGTGACTCGTGTGCACTGAAAAGTCAAGGCAAAAGCATTTCACGTGTTGAAAACTGGCATTATGGCGATTTGCTTAAATCTAGACGAAATTCTGTGAATACTCGAGATGATGGGTATGGAGAAGAGCTGGCGGTAAAATCTTTGCAAAATATCAAGGCAAAGGTGTACCAATCTTGCATGGACAAAATCTGAACCGCGCGAATCAATATACACATAATTTTTCGCTTTGAAAGCCGATAGTAAAGAAGATCTCGGAGAATGCATTCGGATAGGGAAAGATCCGCTTTGGGGTTTAACCGGAGCCCGCATAATTTTCCACTTTCACCATAAAAAATGAGTACCTCGATTCTCGAAAAGGTAAACGCTAGAAATTGCCGCGCTTTTCTCGACTTGCTGAGTTTTCACTGAAGTTTTCCCGAACTACCCGCATAATTTTACCCTCGTCTTTTATAACCACTCGATACTGCAACGGGTAACTTTTGCGAAAATGGTTTCTCAGCATACTGCGTATTGCGTCTTGTTCTGATATCTAGCAAAAATATTTGCATAACTGTCTCTTTTTGTGATCCGTGTGAAAGAACGAGAAAATAGAATTTCCATGTGTTTCTGAAGAAAATATTATCGAAGCAACAAGATTGATTTTGTAATGTGGGTACCATACGTGTCAACCTACGATTAAGTTTGCGGGAAATCGCGATCAACGTGAAAGATCCAAAGAGAATAGCTTTTACGACGATAAGGAAATCGAGTCGCATTATAAATTTTAATGAATGCGCCGAAAAGTGTCGCTGAGGGAGAGAGGCTAAAATAAAGAATTGCGAGTGGGGGGGTTGAACGCTTTGATGCCATGTCGAAGTGATGACTTCGTTAAAAAGTATCTCTGTGTCGAAAAGTTCTGTCAACAATTAACGTTTCAATTAGTTCATTGGCATGGAAATGGGGTGACAATAAAAAAAATTTTGTTCAAACTTCTCCTGAAATCAAAAAAGTTCAAGAAAAATATTCCTGAACTTAGTAATGCTACGCATGACAGAGCGCCAGGATTATTCATATAAATAAATATCATAAAGGATTGATGGATTATTGAAAATTGTAAAAATGCTCATTCAAAAATACTAGTAAACGAGAAAACTAAGATATTATCGTATCAATTGAAAAAGAGCTGACTTCCACAAATAACATTTTAGGGTTTTGATAATGGGAAATATATGCGGCACGAAACAACGAGTCTACGGCCACGTCATTACATTTATTGCAGTCGCACCATGTAGTTTCGATTGACCGTACTAATTGGGGTACCAATCAAATTTCAATACAATGGAAAAAGCCCGATTTCAACCAAGTAAAATCCAGCTTCGCCGTTCGACACCTTTCGTAGTATATTATTCGTACACCTGTGCGCCAATACTTTCTGACCATTGCCTAAAACTGTCTTCAATCGACTTCGTCGGCCAGCCCGAAAAACACTAAGCTGAGTTGCATTCGAGTCTGCAAAAAGCGATATGCATTGAAACAAGGTCATTCGTATTCGTAATGGCTAATGAATTTGCTTAAAGCTAATGGCTCCATGAATATTCAATGTAATCTGTTTATACATATAATACGACGGACGCTCCTGTAATTCATCATTTTTGCAATACACGTAAAAACGTCGCAGCCATCTCCGAGTTGCGGACTACAAAAATAAATTAAAAAGAAACTTGCACACATAAAGCTTTGGTAATGCCAACCGGACATGCGGGTATGCAGAAAATCAGTTTGCAGACAGAGAATGTCGGTGGTAGGACTTAGTGTAATTGAAGTGCCTCGGTGGAAAGAGAAAGGCAACACGATTTCAGAACTTGAGATTGTATTGTAGAACAGCATTTAGAGAAAGAAGGTAAAAGTCAAGCAAGGATAATAAGAATAAAGTCTCTTGGTCGGCTCTTCTTTTGTTCGTTTCGTTGCATCCCGAGAACAACTCTCCACGCGCAATGCAATACATTACCAGCCGGGTGCATTGCACCACCGCCGTCACTGCCACCGCCGAAGACACCAGCGCCCCCCGCCCTACCTCCAACTGTCTCCAGAACTTAAACTTATATAAGTCGAGGCCGACGGCGAATGGATTTGTTTTTGGCTGGCTTTCCGCAATAAAGACTTTTCTGTTCTTACCCCTTCCAATCCGCCGTTCACTCACTCCCCTGCACCACTCTTACCAAGGATACTTCAACTTATTTACGTAGACATAAAGAACTATCTAGCTTGGCTTCCTGCAACTTCTAGATCTCCATACTGGCAGCTTCAGATTTATATACAGGGTGTTCGTTACGTGCGCACATACATACGTGCAGCCAACGGAATACAGGGTATAGTCCTATACATATATATATACAGGGTGTTCGTTATGAAACACACTGTAGTAACATCGTTGCATTCCTTGTCAAATTCTAAAGAATACGTGTATTTTCATTTTTTATTTCATATATCAAAATTTCGAGATAATCAAGGTTGAAGTTGCAGTAATGCGACCAATCAGAACGTGTTTAAACTCTTAGTGTTATTGGCCTACTGTAAGCTGGCCTTGCGGGCTGGCTCTGGACGTCATCTACGCTCCGTTTAAACACGTTCTGATTAGTCGCATAACTGCAACTTCAACCTTGATTATCTCGAAATTTTGATATATGAAATAAAAAATGAAAATACACGTATTCTTTAGAATTTGACAAGGAATGCAACGATGTTACTACAGTGTGTTTCATAACGAACACCCTGTATATATATATGTATAGGACTATACCCTGTATTCCGTTGGCTGCACGTATGTATGTGCGCCGTTGACGAATGACCTTGATTCATTAGGTATACCATACGAATGACTGGATGCGTTTCTGTCATTTACGAAAAAGTTCGGAATTGCCAGGATTTGTGCAAATAATGTTTTATTCCTTTCCCCCCTCTTTTTCCGTATCTTTTCTTTTTCATCCTCGTAATAGCTCTTTTGGAGTGTCGAGCTGGAAGTTTCCCGCGAAGCAAAGAAGGCTCCTTTTGGCTGGCTATTGTCTGGCAGGATTCCATTGTTCCAAGGGACCGAGAAAATATTCTTCGAGGATGGTTTATTGCGCGGTGAAGTTCCGCTAACGGGTTCGCAGGGAAAGGAAAAGGACTCTGGAAGAACCTGCCAGGGACAGTTAGTGGAATTTTCAGTTTACGTCCGCATTCACTTGGCACCATATCCTATAATTGTCATTCTACACGGTCTGAGGAATTGAATTATCTTTTTGATTTTTATCGTGGTTTCTTTTACTCAGTCATACGGCCCAGACGCAACATTCAAGTTAGGGCGTTCATTCGAATCCTATGGTAAAAGCATTTTCGGGCAGGAGTACGTTTGGATTGAATAACCGCGTATACGTTTGAGCAATTTTTTTTAACGGAATTAAATATATTTAAACAAGGGGACACGGTACTCTGTGAATTTGGTGAATGACAGTATATACATTTGATTACGGATAATCATTAATATTTTAATTACTTTTCGTTCAATACGACGTTATCGCTCGTGGTTTATATTTGCCCCAGATTTACTTCCGCAAATCTAATTCGTACACATAGGTAATGCGCTGGCTTCCATATGGGACGATCCCGCAGATTGCACTTCGATTTGGATTTTCAATTTAACTTCGTCACATAATTAAAGCTATAGTTTTTGGATAGACCAAAATTTCAGTTTGCGAGTAACACATCGATATCTATAATATATAACACTTAATTGAATAATATTTATTGAAAATACTGTTAAATGATGTGTTCGTGAATAAATAGTTTTCATTTTCTACTGTACGTCATGCACAAGATAAACTGAACGAGAATAAATCGTGTGTTAACGACGGTTGCCAAAGAAAAAAAAGGACAGCAAACGGTAAATGTCTGGAAATCTACTGGTTACCATTGATTAACATTGGCAAAATGCCAAAGTCCACAGTAATTTTTGCTAAGGGTTAGATCTGAATTTGGTTCGCAGGGATGCGTAATTAGAAGTTTTTATTGAACGGAAGAAAATTAATTAAATCAACATTTTGATTGGTGAAGAGTCAAAAGGTATTCGAGTAATTAATAAAAGTGATGATACTCTTTATCACCAAATAATATTCTCTGATGTCTCTCGGTCTCTGAATGGAGTCACTAGCTCACGTAATTTCGATAAACATTCTGTCAGATGAGATAAAATGACTCAAACTGTGAAGTAATCTTCAATTATAGTGGTTTGTACTCATGAAATTAACATGTTTATGGAAATCAGCTTTTCGCTTGATGCGACTAAAATTAATATCCTTATCATTAAAACAATGTAACATCGTATAAATATAGCACGTAAAGTCTGAAGCAATGGAGAACTAAATTTATCACTGCAACCTTCGAAATTATGAAGATTAACAGCGTGAAAGAAAATCATAGTTCATGCTTGTATTCGAAGGCTGAATTAAGATAATATAAAAATAATTGAAAAAGAACCTCGTTTTCCTCCAATTTACCTATAAATGGATTTATATTCGGATATGATGTATTCAAATGTACAATACTTCGCAAGGCTGCGTCTTATGAAGTAATTCAGAGTGTCACGTCGATAGGAACATTTCCTGATGGATAACGTATACTAGAGAATATAGGAAAATGCAATATACGAGAAAATAACGATAGTTTAGTTTAAGCAGAGGTGCGAATTTCCTCGAGGCAAATGGGTCGATCTCATACGAATACAGTTATGCAAATCCAAAAGGATCGCGAGTGCAGTCGTAAGACCGCGATATATTGCCTTATTCGCTGGTGTGATCCTTTGTAACCATGGGACCCTTGTAAACCCATAGAATCCAGCTTAAGATATCATCTAGAATATCCTTAGGAAGGTGATTTGTAGTTTTCAAATAAAAACTGTACCGCCGGTCTGTGAGAGAAAAATTCCAGTCTAATTAGGTATCAAAGAAAGAAACGTGCTAAAAATTCAATGCCCCATTGTTTATAGTTTCGCATACAAAAAAAAATGAACATCAATAAGCTTTCATCCTACGTAAGAGATGTTCTCTGGTTCTTTTAAAGTGAAAGTCATTCTTTACAGATTTAAGGGCATTTTCGAACGCTAAGCACGTATGGTGGGGCTGAAATTACAATTTCTGTAGAGCTTCCATTAAAGCGTAAAGAACGGGAGAGATTAGAGAAGGGCAAAATATTCACTGAGAGCATCTCGTGGCCCGAAGGACACTTCGTCATTTTGCGTGCGAGCTCATTAATATTTCGAATGCCGAAAATTAGAGCTTGCGAACTACGGAACTACACTTCGAGAATATCAGTTTGAACCGCTCATAAAGTCAGGCAGTTATAATTTTATATCCTAAGGCGAACAATTAATTTTACGACATTTTCCGTGGTCTCGGAATACTCTATATGTAAATGGAATGTACATTGCAGAAACCATTTTACAATGAAGTTCAACGTAAAGAAGTCCCTTATGTTAGATTTACGTGCGAAAGAGCTATATGTTTATATAATTCTATTTTGTAGATATATAGGAAAGCTATAAGAAATATAAATAATATTAGAATGTTAAACGCTGAATTGAAAATGTAATATCAATTGATTATTAAATTGCGAAGCTATTATAAATAATTAATACTAAGAAGTCTCCAAATTTATATAAAGTTTTATATGATTTTAGAAGGGACTCACCTGCATCGAAACATCCGCTACGCCCATAGATGATGTGGTGGTGGTGGAAGTGGAGCGGGCGGCAAGCCACGATCAAGAGTAACAAGAGAAGTGGGTGGATCAGGCATGGCGAACCTGAGTTTTTGCCAGAATAATTTTTCACCCCAAGAGAGTACGGTGTGGGTGGCCATGCGTTTTCGGAGATCCGCGTCGAGATCCTGAGGTCCTACACCGCCTACCAGTAGAAGAATAACCGAAGGACCCTTTTCTCGTAAAACATTTCTGAGGGCAGCTTTAAATTCGAAACGTGCCCATTCCCCGTGAAGGAAGTTCCTAGACAGAACGAGGATGGTACGTCTTGAGGAATCAGCAGCCTCGTTTACAGCATCGACGACACTACAACCGGAACCGAGATCACGATAATGTAGACACAGGCGATACGAGGATTCAAGACCAGGAGCCAAGGATCTGGAGACGAATGCTTCGTCCTTGGCTGAGTAACTGATATAGGCGTCGAAGGGTCTGTCACTTTCCTCGAAGGCAGCAGTCTTGTAGCATGCTCTTAGTCCACAACGACTTGCTGCCCATGCACGTAGAGCTCGGCGATGTCGGAGGGCGCCACAGAGAAGACCCACCAGAGTGAAGGATAATACTACCGTGGCAAGCAATAAAGGTATGTAACCTTGAAGTGGACGAGTTCCCACGGCGGGAGTGGCTCCAGAAAGAGCCGCACAATTTATTAGGGAACCATTCCCTATTGGGTTTAAGGGAGAGCCCAAGGCGCAGGAGACACGTGCCAAGTCCGCTACCTTAGCCTGGTGAAGGGACACCCACTCGCGGAATCGGGCCAAGTAGGAGCATTCGCAGCTCCATGGATTAGCGGCTAGGCCTATGTCCACTAGGTAGGGATTCTGGGCAAGTTGCCATACCGCGAAGGTAGTCAGTCGATTGCCCTCTAGACGCAGAACCTCAAGGCGCCTCAGAGTGAGGAAAGTCCCGTTGTCAATATGCACTAGAAGGTTGTTCTGCAGGTAGAGTTCCTTCAGGCTCTCCAGTGCCGTGAACTCGGAACCCTTCAGCGTGGAGATCTTGTTATTCTCGAGATGCAATACGGAGAGACGCCGCAGCCCGCTGAACGTGTGATTATGAACAGCCAGAATGTTGCTGTCGTTGGCGTAAAGAACTTCGAGATTCTTCCTGCCGATGAAGGCGTGAGAAGTCAGTTCACCGAAATCATTTCCGTCGAGATATACTTCGGTAGCGTCCATCGGCAGTCTTCCAGGCAGACTCGTGTATCCAGCTCGGGAGCAATCTACCACGTTGGCTGACCAGGACTGGTCGTGGTAACAGGTGCAATTGGCTGGACATGTCATTTCACAATCACAGGCATCGAAGTCGCAACAGTGACACAGGGCGAAGCAATGAGTCTTGTACGTACAAAGAAACTGGGAAGGCGCCACTTCCAGCAACGGTGCGAACGGTCTTCTTCTATCGTAAGGCAACCTACAATAGACTGAAGTCAGATCCATAACCTTTGGATGATGTCGTAGTGTCAAAGTGTTGATCCTTTGTAACCATTCCATAGTGCAATCGCATTGAAATGGATTTCCGCCCACGTAAAACTCTGGTAAAATCCTCTCGGACGGTACTGGTGCCAATTGCAAAGCGGACAATTCCATACTAACAATTTGATTAGCATAGAGATCCGCTCTTGAAAGATTGACCTTAGCTACAAAGGTGTGCGGCTCTACCGTATGCAATAAATTATCATTAAGAAAAAGTAATTCTAAAGAATCAGGCAGTGATGCAGCCGATATCCGAGTAATACGATTGAATGATGCGTCTAAAGTTTGAAGTGAAAGACCAACAGGAGCCATTCCAAGGTCATCTATAACGTTTTTACGTAGATCGAGCCACTGTAGTCCTCGTGGCAATAAATTATAATCAAAGTGTTCAATGAGATTATCAGAAACGTTCAGCCACAATAAACCCGGTGCATCCAGAAACACGCCACTGATATCCTGAAGTAAATTAGCATCCAGTCTTATAGCCTGTAAAGCCAGATTGGTGGAAAAGGCTCCAGTTTCGATCCTCTCAATCCTATTTCTGGCTAGATTGAGTATCTGAAGGGCAGGTAGCTCCGTGAGTGCCATCTTCGTGACGTTCACAAGCTCGTTCCCGATAAGTCGAAGACCATAGAGATTCGTCATCCCCCGAAATCCTGACTGCTCCAAAGTCCTGATTCGATTTTCCCCCAGGTCTATGGTTCTGAGCATTCTCATGTCATTCACCGCTGCGGGCACGCTGTCCAGGTTGTTTCCCGAGAGATTGAGATCTTGCATGCTCGAACAATTCCGAAATGCATCGGGATGTATCCCTTCCAGAAGGTTAGAATCCAGAGCCAATAAGGACAGTGCGAAGAGACCGTTCAGTGAATAGACATCCAAGTAAGTAAGTTTATTGTTTGTTAATACCAAAGTATGAAGGTTGCTCATGGGTGAGAACGTGTCGGCTGGTATAGACTCCAGCTCATTATCATGTAGATCCAATATCTGCACAGTGTATAGATCTTTGAACAGTACGGGATCCAAGGAAGCAATTTTGTTATGTGATAAGTCCAAGAGAACTAATCTTATCAGTCCCGAAAACGTGTTCGATCCGAACCACGTGCTCGTCAACGAATTCTTGGATAGGTCCAGAGTGACTAGCTGCTTAAGTCCTTCAAAGAGTCCAGGCGCCAGGACACTCAGGGAATTATTTTGAAGATGAATCTCAGTGATGGACTTGGAAGTATCCTTGAATAGATCAGCTGGTAATGCTACGACTTTATTATCGGACAAATCAAATATCTCTAAACTCCGCAACCCAGCCAGAGCTTTATCGTCGACCATATTAATTTCATTTTCAGCTATTCGCAACACCCGTAATCTCTTCAGCGTGGAGAATCCTCTAGGTGGAAGTAACACAAGGTGATTCCTCGAAACATCGAGGATCTGGATATCCAGTGAACATGAGGCAGGACCCGACGACCTCTGATCCGCGTTCACCAGCACTGACTGCGGTTGTTGATAACCGCTCTCGCGAAAGCCAAGTTCCGTAACGTCCTGAAGTCTGTTACCGGTGACATTGAGATAGACCAAGACAGCGAGAGAGCAGAATATTCCCTCGGGAAAGGACCAGATATTATTTGAAGCTAGATCGAGTCTCTCCAATTGTCCAGCTGCCGCGAAGGCTTTTGGAGAGAGCTCCAGACTGAACGCAGGATAATCAACATTACGAGTCCTGATGGTGAGATTCCGTAAATTCCTCAAACCCTCCAGAGCATCGGAAGGCCAGCTGGACAATTTGCAGTCATCCAATCGAAGTTCTCGAAGATTATGCAAGTGTGCAAAACTACCGCCAGCCAGACTACTTTTAGCCGGTACGTCAGGATCGCACTCCAATCCAAGAATGGCTGTTCTCTCAGCTGGTATAAGACTAAAGTTGGTAGTGTCAAACTCGCTGTTGATTGACCTTAGACTGCAGCTTAAGGATACTTCATGCCCAGTACCAAGGGGTTGCCAGGAGCAATCCTCGGGTGCTGCGTATCGTGACGTCTCAGCAGTCCCGTCACCAGCAACGAGACAAACGACGACATTACAGCCCATAAGTAAGCAAACGAATGTCCTGCCTGTCAGGGTCATCCTGAAGTTACACTTCACAGTCTTGAGCTTATCACATCCCGTGTCACGACTCGATTTATCCTGCGGGATAGCAATCCATCGCTCATTCTAGAATACAAAACTGTTAACACACCCTCGGTCCCTACATTTGCGACAGATCTCAGTGCCTCAGTGACGAAACCTCACTAAAGTGGGAGAAATAATTCCGACCGACGGGGCGGAATGTTATCCCGTGTAACAGTGCAATAAGGTCATTAACTTAATCATGTTATTTAACGTCAGAAACACACAAAGTCAATGATCTGCCGACCTGCACGGCACGACGCGCTGCGCGATACTGACTATCCAGAGTGAATCCCGCTTAGTGTGTGTACACGGGGGACACTTTGTGATGCCAGTGACTAGCCCTGGTCGGTAACTTTGCCGACGGAGTGGGGATGGCTCCCACCCTTACCGCTACCCAACGAACATTCCCGAGACACTCCGGACATCCACGACGTATACCCGGCATAAAATCCAATATACCTAAGAAAGGGTCTAAGTTTCCTCTTTCGCATCAGCCTACGATCATATTTCTGCGAGATGCCAGAATCCAAAGGTTTGGATTGGGACGAGCATGCGGAATATTGCTTTGCGCTTGTTCTGCCTTCTATTTCAGTCTCATTCCTTTTTTCGCCATCCTTTTTTTCATCTTTTCTCTCGTGTTTCTTATTGAAGAATGATGGATTCTGACTTCCCATCCATTCTACTCTTACACTAGGATATTTAAATAACGCCGTGGTACAGGGTATGACAATACTTTTGAACGAATATTGTTTTACGAAAATCGAATATAATTAGCTGACGCAGTATTGTTATTATAATTAACTTCAAGTTTTTAATTCTATTGTCAATATCACAGGTTTCATTAGAAATGTTAATAAAGGTTTGATCGAAATGACGTGACAGTTGGTTCTATTTGGGTATCGTCTGGCATATACTGGGTGCCGTTTTTAATTCGATAAAAATTAATAGAGGAAATTATATGTTCATAACGTGACTCCTTTATTTTTCCTGTCAGGGTGAATCACTGACTTCTTCACCTGTCATCCTTACCTGAATTCTTGCCTGGCCACCACGCACACCTAACTGCCACTTATATCTTGACAAGGGAAAAAAAAGAAAAACTAAAACAGACAACAATACTTCATACAATCGAGTCAGACCGTAGAAATAAAAAAGAAAATACTCTATCAAAATATCTCACACAAACCATAGAAAATGTAGTAATTTAAAATGGTTACCCCATACCGTGATGATGTTACAACAGTCTCGTAATTACGATCGAAATTTCGTTTCCTACTATGTCAATTGAATGAAATTACCTTTCGAAAAGAGAATTTCTACGATTCTCAAAAAAAAGAAGTCATTGCTCATCGTTACCCATAAATGAAACCATAAATAACCCGATGCTTTCTCGAAGAGATAAAGAAAAAGGAAAATAAAGAAGTAAAGAAAGGAGAAGAGCAGTTAGTCTCGCTCCGATACCATTGTGACCAAGACATCGGTTCATTTCGATTCGAGATTTCGCATCCGGTCAGCGTGGTCTTCCAATCAGACTTTGACAATGGGAAAAATCGTTAATTTTTTTTCTTTTTCTCTTTTTCTTTCCCTCCTTTTCATTCTCCTTTTTTTATACTACCTTCTAGCCCTTCCTTCGACTACTGGCTCTTTCATGCTGTGTGATTCGTCGAGAATTCCACGAAGGCAGATGCCTGTCGAGTGCGCGTCGGCAAAGGTGCCAAACGAATAAATTGATCCCCTGGACAGGATCGAATTTCCTTCCCTGTGGGAGGCACCAGGCCCTGCTTTTGGGTCCATTTGACTTTTGCACCCATCAACATTTCTATATGATATTTGCCCCTTCTCATCTCCAGTCTTTTTCTAAATTCTAACCTTCCCTTGGACACCCTAATCACCAAGCTGTTGGAGTTGACTGGCATCTCCGAAGGAGATGCCAAGGGAGGGAAATGCCACGAAACATACATATTGATTTGATTCGAGTAATTTCACAAAAAAGCTTTCACTCCAACGTACAAACAAAATTTTAATGTGTAACTATATTTTTAAAAAATCTTTTTTATTTCCCAACACGCATTCTCGTAATTTATACAAAATTATATTGTAATTTTATGCAACATACGAAAAGCATCCACGAAACCACTTGCTAATTTGAAACTGAACAAGAATTCGGCCTTTGCGAAAAATCGATGCAGCCTGTTTTACGAGTTGGGACACGCACGTGTTATTAGTGTCAGATTGACGAAGACGAATGCACGTTAAACCGGCTCGATCGGATTGACACACAAAGGCATATTGTCAGCCTGGCTGAATTAGTGGCCGCAACTTTTATTCTGTGCTCGTGCTCGTGCTCCTCCCAAAGAGTTGCCAGCGTTCGCCTCTTTGGTATATCCAGAAAATATCTCTTTAAATATACTAGAACTTTGCTAGTACGATTAACAGGGAACAAAGAAAGAAGTATTTCATCCCCGTATCTCAATCCTCTGCGCATTACCTACCGTAAATCACTTTCGAATATCTAGTATCAATATTATACGTATACCGGATGATAGTATTACACTGAAACAATACTTGGTATGACTATTGAATTTAGAAAGTTCAAATAAAATTGGAAAAGGGCAAAATGGAGACCACGTATGAATTTACTGAGTAAGACAAACCGTAGATATTCTCGTACTATTTTGTCATCTCAAGATACCCATATACTATACATCTGTTCCGAGATATATTTCGACTTCGTGGAATTAATATTGGCTATTGTTATTATTACCTAGAACTAGAAATTATCAGAAGTTTCACAATGAACGAGTACGCGAGTTCACGTAGGACGGAGCTGCAAGACACTGAAAGGCGTTGAACAGGTTTTTGCATCGTGTTGGACCAATTAATTAGTCGGGTTTATTACATGGACCTGAGATGAACGTTGTTTCGGATCTTCCCCAAATTCGCACTAACCTTTTCCCTATCTCACCATTTCTCTCTTTCACCGTTTTGCTCTTTCACGCGAATTACCTCCCCCACCCACCTTTCTCACTCCTCTTCGTTATTGCTCCATTCTCTTCTTCCTTAGTCGAGCAGTTACGCGCATTGTCGGCTCGTTTGTATTTAAATTTATATCGCAAGGTACAACCTACTAGAAACGCCCACCTATTAATTTTCGAAGAAAAACATGAAGAGAGCAGAAAAGAGTAGCTGCGAGACGAGAATATTTATGAGAAGGTATCGTGTTCTTGAGAAGATAAAACCTCTTTTTTTAATATGGTCAGTAATAATTATAGGAAAAATCATTGTGAGTCATTATTGATCTTGAATGTATTTTCCATTAAGAAGAATGTCCTTAATAAATTAGAAATTGGAGAGAAAGGCTATCGAAAAATTATTTCTTTATATGATATATTTTGTGTATACGTACAATGTATGTGCATTTTTTTATATTTTGAAATTGCGTCATGTATACATATTTAAGTGCGATTAGAAAAATTGTATTATATCCTCCTTGCTGCAAATCGATATCCAGACTTTAAAATGTCTTAACCCACAAAATTTTCAAAATTCAAGACAACAGGTTTGATAATTAATGTTCTTTGAGAATCAAAAGTTTTTTGTCTCCTGTGAAAATTTCATAATGGTTTTTCACGACATTTTAAAGTTAGGGTATCACAGTGATTATATAAGAGTTACATGTCAGGTGCAACTTTACATAAATTTCATATTCGTGATTGTACTGTCCTATCCCTTTGTTAAGATCCTAACAAATCATGCTAGAATGACACGAAAAGGAGAAAAAACAGGTCATACAATTGTTATATTTATCTGCTATACAAAATCTATCTAATTTCATAATAAAAATCTTGCACTTTTGCCAAATGAAACTGAACAAAATTTATACTCCTGAATCAATACTCCTGAATCACCCTATATACTATACATATATCGTTCAGCTTGAGTTGTTCATGATTACCTGATGTGTTGGACTTGAACACAAATATCTGTTTGCAATATAAAAAAGAATGTAGTTACTTACATTTAGTACGTTGCATTCCGCTTATACAGTAACGGCGAAAAAATGCATAATTAAAAAATAAAACTGTGTCATGTTCAGATAAAAAATGTATATGAATAATACAATACACTCTAGCGAATTTTAATGAATGCCCACATATCGTTCGCCCAAATTTCATGGAAATACAAATTTGCCTACTGCCTTGTAAAGTATAAATTAGTAACAAACCACACTAACAAACCGTTTTATTATATCACACTAAAAATAGATAACAAGAGTGTGCCCGCTATACGGTAATGCAGTTGCCTGATAGCTATATACATATGGGTTTTAATGTAATTTACCTGCGGCCCATCGTTAACGTGATCATTACGTTGGATCATTACGCAAGTACAGATTAATAAACCGAACTTCAGTTTCGTAAGGTACATAACAATGGAAGAAAAATTCTGAGTTGGACGTCGAAATGACGTCGTTACGATATTTTTTCTTTAAGACTATTTTAAAGACCCTATTGCATCACATCCATTGGTCAAGGAATCTTTAGGGGATCCCGTGGAGACGAGATACCAAACTGTGAAACTACGTTAGGTTTCACTAGGTGCAATTACTATAATGAACACGCACTAGTCATTAATGTTTCTATCGAAATAAGATCAGCCGTATATGTATAATTGAAAAAATAATTTGTTTATAAATATTGCTGACCTTGAGTAATTATTTATGTAGAATGACTATGCAGATCGTTATAAAGGTATCGCATATTGTGTAGTTGTACAGTTTATGATATAATATAGTGCTATCGTTATAGCCACTTACTGACCTGTTCGACAATTTCTATCGCAGGAAAGTATATATGTCCAGGCTGATTGTTTATAAAGAATTTGATTAATCTCATTAGAGGAAATTGGGTTATGCATCTTTTTCAAGCGTTCCCGTTAAGCGAACATAAATGTGTAAGAAACTACGGGGCCCCGGAGGACTAAGTACGAGTTTGGCTTGGTGCTTCGGGAAATATTACGTCGTCGAAATATTTGAATAAGTAATGTAAAACAAAGTAAAGCATTTTAAACATTTGAAATTTTTTCAAAGACTAGGTAAATGTTTCGTTCATTAAAATGTCTAAACAATAAATTAAAAATACCTTAATTTTTAATTAAAATTTTTACGAAAAGCAGAGTTTTGCACCAACAATTTCTTATTGAAAATTCTTTTCGCGTACTGACGGAACAGCACAGCGCAAGTACGCAAGTTTCGTTCTAACGTCTTCGCGATCTTAATGGCAGCAGGTAATCTAGTATCAGTCTTGTTTTGGAGTAGGCGCGGATCTGATTTCCGCTTCAAGCCAAGATAAGTACTATATGTACAGGCGTGGCATCTTAAAATACAAGGATTTATTTTGTTATAGATCATATATCCGGCGAGTCACATAAATGCGAGATTCTTATTAGGTTAGGGTGTCTAATACAAATTAGTGTAAGCTAGTGAAAACATTCTCGATTTGTGAAGTTGGTAAAGTCGTTTACGGCATAGCTGCTATTCAGTGCGACGTTGTGTTGGGGAATTGATAGATTTCATGAGTTGTCGCGCGTCCTGGTCTCTTACCTGCTTGAACGACGAACTGGCGACAAGACTTGTTGCGCAGAATATTGGAGGGCGAGTGATTATTATAATAATATTTTCATGGAATTTCTTATTTCCTCGTTCCGTTTCACCCTTGTCAATTCGACACCTCGCGTAACCGTTTCGTTCAGGTCGTAAGTGCCAATGACAAATTCGTTAACTTTTTATATCACGTCGATTATTTAGTCCAAGTTAAAAATTCATTTAAATCAAACAAATTACTTTTAACACTTCCTTTGTCACACCCGTGCACATACGCAATAGTCGTTTTCTATTTTCTTGTGTATCTTTTATAAATCACTTTGGCTCGATTTATCGCCATTACGAAAAAAAAATTATTTAAAATTGGTCAATCTGAATCGGATATATAAATTCGCACTGTATGACAAAGTCGATGCTTAAAGTAAGTGTGACAACGAAGGATAAAATAAATATTTCGTTTCAACGGTTCCAAGAAAAGATACATTTTATACTGGTTAATATTTATTTGTTTATTTTTTTGTCATAGAATAATGAAAGTTCGTATATACAATTGTAATATACGTAGGAAACGTCCCGAAATTCGCTGCTAGTACTCGGAGCATTGTCGAATCCCTCTTTATCTAGATACAACTGACAATGAATGAGACACTACCTTGCTTTTAACATTAACAACGAGTATCAGAACGTACAGTATTGTAATTGAATGGTGTCCATGGAAACATTAACAGACTTTATTTATAGTATCGTGTAATATGGACTTGAATGTAGCCCCATAAATGTAGTTAAAAGTAATATCGAATTATCATACTTTTTTTTAAACATTAGATCCCATAGCCATTATTACACATCAGTACTTGTAAGCGCATTCATAGATCCTAATAGTACTATATGTGCAGAAAACAAAACCGATTCATTTCCCAAAAACAATTTACGTGGCTTGCCAATGCCTTCCGGGTCCTGTCTTCTTCTGATACTCAAAAATTCACCGTGATAGTCCACACAATTTCTATTGGGTGTAAAACAAGTAACTACGCAGGTCAAGCTAGACGCTACATAAATGGATAATCCTCCAACCGCTCTCTCACAATTATAAATATACGCATGGCTGAATTGAAGTGAATTTAATGTCACGCTTTTAGACCCTATAAGCCATTATTTGTTGTTCTTTTCTCAAGTATGGGATTCGATATTTACTCACACTTTTCCCGTTTTATTTCTATTTTTTTTCCCCGTTTATAAGAGAGCATTCATTCGAAGACACTTTAGTCAATACTCCAACTCCATTAGCACCTCATCTTGTTGTTCCACTTTTGTGATCTGATAGTACGTTGTATCCGATAACACAGACTATTTTCATTTTGTCTCCATACGTAACGAAGACTATCCTTGGACGTTGAAAATAGTTTTTCGTTTGTCCAAATAATTTTGGTACATTCTTCTGACGATGTCGTCATACGCTGCAAAACAAATTCCATCCGTTGCTATGCATGGTTTTTTTGTGATTTGTATGTTTTTTAAGGATGATGACAGTGAACCTCCGTTTCTTGGAATTTATTGCGGAATGTGCCTGCCGTCATATTCAAACTGATCTGGCTCGTCGCATTTGATTTCCTATCGTATTTGAATGTCTATTGAAATGTATTTATCAACGATCAATAATAAAATAAAAAGGAAAACAATGATTTATTTAAAAGTTCTATATTTTCGAAGAAAAGGTGTCGCGATAAAAAACTGAAAAATCAAGGAATCTTATGTGGCTTTCAGAGACATCTGTGATGGTCTAGGATTAAATCGTATGAAAATTAAAGCTAATTTCATAAAACGACAAAATACGTTTTATTCAGAATCATTTTTGGTGTCCACCAGTAACGGCTTTAACGCTTATTATGAATCACCCTGTATACTTGAGCGACAATCAACTGGTGGCTCAAGAGCTAAACAAACATGTAGAGGCTAGATCGTGTCATGTCCTGTCCACTTCGTCCACTTCACCCACTTCGGCCACCTGGTCCCATCCATTTCGCTTCTACCTGGTAGCATCATTTTCCTTTCGCTTCCACTTTAGCGCCGTTCCGTGCGCACGTGACATTCATTTGAAGTCATGCGTGGCCACTAGCCATATATGTAAATACTCATCGAAAGGACTACAACAATAATGCGTAAAACGGTAGCAATAGTGGTAGAAGTGTCCCTGAATAAATTATACAAATACTAATATCAATCATTTTTACGAATATCATGTCGCGCAAAGGTGCTAGGAAAATTTCGTAAACGGAAATTATCTGCATGTCGTCGAAGAGACAAGCGATAAAAATTTTCTAAATGGGTGAGATGGCAGAAGCCGTGGCAAAAATGGCGTAACAAATTTGGGAACTTTTCATGGTTAATCGGAAAATTCGATCGATCTCCATATCCCTAACGCAGATATGGGATAATTTCGTTTCCACGAGGGCGAACGGTCGTCGCAGTTTGAAATGCAGGGAGTATGGCGAATCGCAACGAGCAACCTCATTCTTCTGGGGACTCCACGTGCTTCCATGAAACTTCTGGGACGTGGGAAAAATCGACAAAGTATTCCTGATGCATATGCGTACCAACCCTGAATTATTATTAGGATTCATATGCACTATTTCTAGACAGAGTACAGGATGCTATGTTATTTGAATTATTTCTAACACTGTCATTGATATGAAATTTTTCAAACATTAATTACAGCAATGATTTTTTCTCTAAATATAGTTCAATTTTGTTTTAATGGACTAAAAATTTTGATTTTTATTTAGACATATTTTATCAGTGTATGCCGTGTTGAGAGACATGTGAATGCGTTGTGCACAAGAATAGGAAACAATGTCACGATTTCTAAAAATAATGATTTTTACTATGCGAGGTAAATTTGTGGAACATAACGTAAATCTGCAATTACCTATTTTCTAACTCTATACAAAAAAAGTGAATTTTTTAATCATTTTGTGACACGTTAACATCAGAAAATAGGAAGCTCCGAGTGAGTAAAACGAAATGCTTCGATAGAAGAAAATGAAACGGCAATAACGAGTGAATAGAAAATTATAATAAAATTCACAGCGCACGTTCAGAGCTTTATTAATTAATGTGATAAAACGTTGTGCAAATAATTAAATAGTAAAATATTCAAAAATTTGAATTTTACGCACGTGACATTTTCTGGGTACGTTACGCCTTTGCGTAGAAAAAAATTATTTGTCAATACCAACATGACGTTATTCAAAAAATTGTTTCCTATAATTTTCCAGGACGAATGCGAACTTTTGAAAAAAATTTATAAGCTTTTGAAATCGTCATCGAACAACCCCTATACACGGTGGCCCGATCGTAACGCTGAAATTCTCCGACACGACGATTCTTCATGGCTAGTTCTTTGACACCCCTTGAAAGCTTTTCCCGTTGTCTCGGGACTCTTATGCGCAAAGCTGAGTCCCTCAATAAGAATTGTCAACGTCTCAAGAGAGGATTCTTTTCGACTTTTCTCGCAGACTTTGCATCCTCGCGATACCGTCTTGCGCCGAGACGGGCACAATTGTCACAGAAAAATCGCCAATATTCGACTGAAAGGACACGCTAAACACCTACCGTCGTCTCTAGAAAATTCAAAAAATTATATTCAGTTGGTTTTCAATATTACCAAATTTTCAAACGGCATTGTATACCGTGCGCGCGTTACAAGGACAGTACGACGCGCAACGGGACGCACCCGCGGCACCCTGAAAGCCAGCAACTCGTCGAGGGACGATTTCACCAAACAAATTTGGTGCCCATGCCATGGCTCTATCGACTACCGATAATTAAAATCTAAACGAATTTTCGAAATATCCTGGAAGTTTAGTGATACGGCCGTTGTGCCATTACGCACCCCATTCCCCATGCACGGAATGTTATTTATCGGCTATGTGGGTCAGCGTGAATTAATTAGTAAAGTTTGTTGAAAATTTCATGGAGATAAAACGGCGAGTTGCTCGTGTAATGCCAACATTTTTTTCATATTTCTAAAAAAATATATATATTTACACATACCTCGTGCTCGTGAGGGTCGGGAAGTACCAAGTGAGCAAAAAAAATATAGATATGAAAAAAATACCTGCGGATACGAATATATATGTGGACTCGTGCAGACGTATCTACTTGAACGACGGAAATATATGCGTAAAAATTGTCCGAACGAGCAGCCGATGCTCGCACGTATACGAATGAAATATTTGTCTGATAAGAAGAGCGCGACTTTATTAACTCGTCCGATATAAATGGCCGTGTTGTGGATTTATTAATGGTGAACGTGCACCGCGTCCTAAACCGCGGATAGGCCTAACGACCAATGAAAAGGGTAAAAAGTCCGAGGAAGGAGCCAACCCCCATTTTTTTACTTTCTACCCGCCGCACGGCGTATCCACTAGAAAAACAGGGAAGATCGACGAGAGGAGCTAAGGTTAAGAGGTAAATTGATTTTACGATAAACCTAAGAAAAAATATTTTACCCCGAATTTCTTTATCAGAAAAACCGATAGGATATCAGCCTCATTTTCTTAGGTACGTTACGAAATCACCATTTCATATATAAAATAGAAATGATAAAACGTGACAAACAATGTATCTAAAAATATAGGAATTTCTTAATCTTATACGCACGATGAACAGTCGTATTAAAGATGCAATTAAAGTCATAAAATTTTTGATATTTTTCAAGAACAATAGAGCTATGTACATTGATAAGCAACTATTGGTATTACTGTATCTCCAATGACAGAGCACTTGTCAGTCATCAGTCTACGTGATACGCACGGAACATATGGGGAAACACAGTGAGATTGGATCGACGTGTAATTCATGTTTCTTGGTAAATTTGCACCAGTAGTTCTCAGGACCTCGTTACCATTCTGATGAGTAAACAGCCGCGAATCTCAAGGAACGAAGGAGTGCGCCATTGTCTCCGCAGGAAACAGTCGAGCAATAAGCTACGTACGTGCAATTTAGCGCATTATCGTAGCGAACGGCTGTTTGCCAACGCGTTTGTCACGCTGCCTGAAACGCGCTATACACAAATAACACACCATTGGCGATAACACCTACCCAACCATGAAACATCCACTATCAAGTCCATAATATTCTCCCCGTTCATTTACCTCGTGTACGACTTCAATGATATTTGAGACCAAAGAAATTATTCACATTATTTACCCATGTCGACTAGATAAAAAAAAGATTCTTTACAGATATTACATGACACTTTGATTTTTTAAATCAATTTTTATACCGAACATTAGAACTGTACGAAGATTTGCTTATGTTCTATTTGTCATTTTCTGCATTCCATTTTTTGGTTTTATTAGCGGGGACTGCGCATGCGCTAGTACCCCGCACTACCAAAAATTAAACGCACAAATATCCAGTTTCAGGAGTATTTACAGGATTCAGCAGGTTTGCTTCAGTCCTGGGGGAACCACCTCGTTGATCGTGGTATCCCCTACGTTAGGTTAGTATGATGCGAAGCTGGATAGCTTCTGAGGTATACGAATGAAAGCGTGATTTCGCTTTCGAGAACTGGAGCAAAACAATAGATTGTCAAATTGACTTATTCTCCATCCATCGGGAATTATTGAAATTGTCATTTGACGTTTCTTTGTTCTTGGTCATGACAAAAGACTACGTTCACTGTAGGTGGGAAATTGGTATTTTTAATGTCTAATCGGCTACTTAATATCCCTTGGTTAAAATGGGGAAGGAGCTTCTGAGGGTACAATGAAAAAAAAAGAAAAATTCCCACACGGCTTAACGAGCGGGTTAAATAAAGAATTAAACGAACCGTAACGAGATGAAATTTGCATAATACGGATTTATTGCACAGTAATAGAAAATACGAGTGGGACAAAGATAACGAAGGGGGGGGGGGGATCAGATTTATAAAACCAAAATCCATAAGGCAATTTCGACGAATTTTTACCTTGACACCTTTTCATCAAAATTATACAAAAGACGACGCGAATTACAATAAAAATGTAAAAGCCAATTTCCAAGCTCCTCGTCTCGCAATCTTTCGCTAAATTATGATTTCGGCTGAAAGAAATTCTTCATGGGTTTCCTTTTTACATTGAACGTTACAAAGCCGTAGTTATACGTATGACGTTTGCGTTACGTCATCCGCTCAATCGTATAACGTTTCACGTTGTGAAATAAAAAATAAAAAGTTATAAATAATACTATAACGAAAAATGAGAAATTCAAATGCTCCGCGGTCGTTTTCAGGGTTACAAGTTTTCTCAACGAAAAAGGTGTAATAGGATTTACTGGTTCACCCCGTTCCATACTCACTCACCCCTTCGTGGAGGCACTCACGGTACTTTCTAATCCTCTTAGAGAGTGGCGCATTTTAAGGAAAGTTAGTCGAGTCGCTGCTAAATGCCCTACGGTTCCTCCTATTCGTTTCTCACTAGAAGAACTCCAACCCTCTTTAAGATCATATTATTATCTTCGTTGCTATTACTGTTATTATTTTGAGAGAGCGCAAGCTGCCGATAGGATCCCCTTCGTAATTGGTTGATATTAATTAAGTTCTTCAATATTTTCTACGTATAAACTTCCTTAGAAAGTTTTCAAATCTACATATTGTATTGTTGTATAACGGAGTTTCAAATTTTTTATAAGTACAATAGAGAATATTCGTCCAACGATAAAACCGAAGTAAAACGAATTATTTTCTGGGTTAACTTTTTACTCAAAAACGTGTATTACTTTATATTTGCTCTTATTGGAGACCAAATGTAGGAAACCATTACACGTGTTCTAATAAAAAATTAATCTAACAATTTCCAATTTATTTTACTTTGACTTTTTTGTTGTAAATGTACGTTATTAATTCTTTAAAAATTTATAAATTCATAGATACGTATAATATACCCCCATTTTTGATGATTAATTAAATAAAGTTGGGTCCCATTAGATCTGACTAGCTTCTTAACTTCATTGAGAAAACGCTGACGCATTCCTCGTTGTTCCAAGAAGTCACCAATAGATGATAAATATTTTAGAGGGTCGAATTACTAAAATGGAAATCTTCGATTTGATCATTCAATTCCAATTAAATTTTACAAACAAATCGTGTGTGTTAAAGCTACCCTCGTCAACACCCCATGAAAGTACCATGGAGGTTTGTTCGATCGAACCATGAATCCCCATGACAACCACCAGCAACTTCACTTTAGTCTATCGACTCGGTTCAGTAACGCCTAACCTTATAACCAAACTTTTCATTAGGAAGTTATATTCTCTTTTTCTGCCGTTTAAATCTTTACAGAATGAATTTCGGTGCATTTCCATTTCCAACTTGTGCACCGCTTAAGCCGCGTCGAAATCCCGTGGATGTTTTTGGCACAGCGAATGTCGCTGCTGGACACAGATTACGAGAAGCCAACAGTGGCTGCCGATATATGGAACAATTTTACTACCTCAGAAAGGCTACTACCGTGGATCCCAATGAACTAGAAGACCGTAGAAACTTGGAACAAGTAATATCAAGAGTTGCTTTCGAACAGAGGACCGAGAAGCGAATTATTCGTGAAAAGATTCGTCAAGGCGTGGAACAAGGTAGACAAATATGTGAAAATTTTATGAAAGTATATTTGACGTGAGAAAAAAAATTGTTAAGGTAGAATGTACATTAAGGGATCATCACAGTGTGAGCGTCCGAAAAATAGCCGACTTTCGCGATTTTTTTTTAGGTGGATGGAACAAGGTAATCGGTCTAATTTTTTTTTACAATTTGAAGCATCAATGAAGTATACAAAATGATTTTTTTAAAATTTCTTTATATATTGTTTAACGTTGTTTTTATTTGTGGAAAATTGAATGGAAAAAAAATGGTGTCCCATGGTAGCCAGGATTGCGGACGCAAATTTTACCTGAATCAAAAATTTCAAATGGTTTATAAATCTGTAGGAAAGCCGCTATGCTCCTATGAAGGCTTTTTTGTTGTTAGTGAAATTTGAAAAAATGGCGTCGATTTGAACAAAACGTATAAAATTTAGCCTTTTTTTTCGACAGTTTTTCGTAAAACAAAAAAGGAAGATTTCAAAAAAACAAAAAGCTTCCATAGCAACATAAGAAATGACGTGAAGAATGTTTTGGTAAAATTTCTAATGGATAGCTTGAAAATTCTTCCTTTGAGAGTGGCCATCGTTTTGAAAAACACTATTCTGAGAAAAACGCGTTTAAAGTTCGGAATGCGCCAGGTCTGACCGTCCAATCCCTTCTTCTAAGAAAGGCTGTAGCGACCGAAATAATTCGAATTTCGACATAAAAATTGGATAGAATGTTTATAACCGTGTATACTATCAGATAATGAAAAAACAAAAAAATCGATTTTTTGAAAATTTTACACTGCGATGATCCCTTAAAGGTCATTCTACAATGCAATATAATAAGAAATAAGCAATAAGATCTTCAATAGATATTTACCTAATTCCATTGGGTCCTCCAATCAAGAAGGAGAAAATCGTTTTTAAAACCGAGCGTGTACTAAGTCTCTACGATTTTTGTGACGTCTTGGACATAGCAATGATACGGAAGCGGTTGCTAGGGTCTTTAAGAACTTCACGGAGCACGAAACATGATGGGTAACATCGAGCATGCCCCGTTCCGTAATTTATAACGGCTTACGTTAAAAATACATAGCAACGATACGGAAGCGGTTGCTAGGGTCGCTAAGGATTTCACGGAGCACGAAACGTCATTGTCAAATGTCATTACCTGTCACCTGTCATGATCTGTCAATATATAAATATTAAAAAAAATGTGTATGCGTTTATTCATACAGATAAGTAAATCATTACTTCATTTTTAAAGTCAAGATGACTTTTATCGTAAAGAAATTTCATTTCTCTAACGATATTGATAATGACCTCGTCTATAGAGTTGGTAATGACAGGTGACAGGTAATGACATTTGACAATGTCGTTTCGTGCTCCGTGAAATCCTTAGCGAGCCTAGCAACCGCTTCCGTATCGTTGCTATGTATTTTTAACGTAAGCCGTTATAAATTACGGAACGGGGCATGCTCGATGTTACCCATCATGTTTCGTGCTCCGTGAAGTTCTTAAAGACCCTAGCAACCGCTTCCGTATCATTGCTATGTCCAAGACGTCACAAAAATCGTAGGGACTTAATAAACATTCGGTTTTAAAAACGATTTTCTCCTTCTTGATTGGAGGATCCAATGGAATTAGGTAAATATCAATTGAAGATCTTATTGCTTATTTCTTATTATATTGCATTGTAGAATGGCCTTAAACAATATTTGTCACATCCGCAAATTTAACTTCGAATAATTAATTGAACGTATTGTGTATTAAAGGAATGGCAGCCTACGATCAGGACATAGAGAAACGTCGCGAGAAATTACGAAAATTAATAATTTTGGAGGAGACCGCGCTTACCAACGAAATTGTAGAGCTGGCGAGTCGTGGGGATGAGATGAGACTAGAAGAAATGCGAGCTCAGGCGGAGAGACTTCGAAAATCGAGGGAGGACGAGCGTTTAGCGTTCGTAGCTGCTAAGAGGATGCAGCAATATCTATCGAGATGTCCTGACGCACGAGATTTATCCTCAGTAAGGATTGCAAAGGACGTGAAGCACTGCAATCTGGTTCAGATGACTGAGAACGAGGCGAGACGAAGATCCGAAAAGGAGCTCGATATGCTCTGGCATCGTTTGATGCTCAAGGAACTAGAAGTTAAGAAACTCCGTGAAATCGAAGATCTGAGAAGGAAGGATTTAGCGGATAAGGAAGTCGTGGATACTCTGAGGAAGCAGGTCGCCGGTAAGGAGGCCTTGAGGGAGGAGCTGAAACGCATAGAAATAGAAGAAAAAAAATATCTGGAGAGATTATGGAACAATATTCGTGAAGAGGAGCTAAGGAATCTCGCGCGAGAACGAGAAAAGCGTGAGAGACTAAAAAAGGATCTGGAGGATCAGCTAATAGCTGCCAAAAGGACATTAGCCGAGAGAGCCAGACAAGAGGCTGAGATAGATAGGATATTCAGGAACCTGAACGAGGCCGAATTGGCTCGGGAAAAAAGTATCCTAAGGGAATCATCTCAGGTTCTTCGTAGAGAGATGCTGTCCTATCTGAAGTACCTCGAGGATCTTCGAGTCGAGCAGGCGCGCCAAGACGTTCTCGTCAATGAGATTGTCGAGAAATCTTATAAGGACACCCTGGCGCGTAAGGATCTCGCGCTGAGAAAATTTCAGGAAGTGAGACAACGTAGACTTCGCGAGGTCCTGGAAGGACGTACGATGCAGCTGGAAGCTAGGAGAGAGAAGGAAGAAAGAGAGCGCAAGCGGAGAAACGAGGAGAGAGAAATTCTGGAGAAGAATTTGGAAAACGAACGAAATCTTGAAGTCTTTGAGCGTAACAGACAACGAGATCGTGCCCGGAAGTACGGACAGGATTTGAAGGATCAACAGAATTACACGGAATCCATGCGCAAACGAGAGAAAGAGGAGGACGAGAGGATGTATCGAGATGGACTGAAGAGAGACGATGAATATAAGAAATTAACCGAAGAATTATTGAAGGCTTCTGATGACGTAACACCCCATGCCTTTAAGATATTGATCAAAGAGTGTGCTGCCAGAAGGGATGCCGAGGACAAGGGTCTGTGCTATTGTCCACCGCCATTGCCAAAGGACTATCCTTAATTGTGATGAGAGTCGAGAGGAACGCGAGAATAGAGTAATGCGTCTTTCTGGTAATTCCACGCTGTACGTTATCAAAGACATTGGCTTGGTTAATTGGAAATGTAAAAGGGGGTGAAGTTTAAAGTGGACAGGGAGATCAAGCCAGAGCGCGAGCTTTACCTTAGCCACGAGGCGGTCCGTGGTTCCTACATCCCTTCTGGGCTCCATGGGATTACCCTGATTTATCGTACCAATTGCCCTGGAGTAGGTACGTCCAAACTTTCTTTTATTAGCCCCGGCCGACCTTTCTTTATTTTTCCCCGTACGAATACATTTCCAGAGACATTTTAACCTTCAGAGCGAATAAACCCCGTAAGTGATAACTACCAATCCGTCATCCCTCTCCAGTGCATCAGCTCAATCAATCAATCATCCATGCTCTTTAATGCGTATTCTGGCTCTGCGAATATACTCTACGAGTAAATATGTATGGATGAACATGATAAATCCGCCACATCACAGCTATATCCAGGTGACTCACTTACACTGCGTTCCATAGGCGGTTGGCCCTTGGTAGTAAACTGATATCGCTGCTTTACAAGTCGCTATTACAAGTGTTTGGTTTACTTTCCACTCGCACTTCTATAGGAATCAAGTAAGGTCAGATTAATTTTAGACTAGTTCGCATGCCACAGTTTCAAGACCTACATGACCCCTCGAAAACTCATCGTTCAACCTCTATAATTTGAAATAACGACTCGGGCTCGTAACTTCCCAGTAAAAAGCATCTTCCTGACTCTTCCGTGGAAACTCAGGTGCGTGCCGTGATGTACGTATATTGGGTGTTTCAGTAGGGAGAATGGATGGCCAGTGGGAAGGTTGAGGATTACGGTCAGGGGATTGGAAGGGGTGTTAGAAACCCAGAATGGTGATGGGGTGCACCCCCCAGGGCCGTAACGACGAATTGTAATAAGGAGCTGGATATTTGAATTTCTGAGCAGTGTATCACCGACTGCAGACAGTTTAATCTTACGAGTGGGAGAAAAGGGTGTGTGTATGTAGGTAACATGGGGGATGAATCGTTGTCTGCAGAGGAACAGAGGGGTTGTACCTAACAGGACCCAGGAAACGGGTCCACCATATTCCTCAAAGACGTACGTGCAAAACTCCCTATCGTTGTGCATGAGTATGCTTTATATCATTGGAAGACAGCTCCCTTTCAGGGAAACCACCCCTAACTTCTTTACCAACCCCTTTTCGTAGGACATCCTTAAGTTAACCGTGGTACCAAGTTGTCGCGGTTTATTTTAATATTTTAGTTTATGACATTTTTCAAGGGGATAATCAGTGCCTTGATATATTACCAGCCAACTTCAAGCAACCCTTACACGTATCCTCCCTATTTTTCTTTTCTCGGTATGCATACAGATATCCTTGCCTTTTTGAAAATATAGAAAAATTATTGCGAGCAGCTCGAGCACGGGTTTCGTGGGGACGAGAGAAGAGAGGATGAAAGATATTCGAACCTTTTATCATAATATATTATCACCATCTTCAAATTGACTTTATAAATGATTTTAATCTTGACGCCCTTAACAGGATAAAGATTCGAAATATTAAAGATAATTGGAACGCAGAAAAATTATAATTTCTTCTCGAAAAAGAGTAGGTAGATATGCTTCTTGAACTTTTTTTTTCCCCCCGAGTGGAAAAAGTTTCAAAGGGCGTGCTACAATGGAGAAAAAAATGGCGACAAATCATCACCACTCGACAAGAGTGGTTCTTCTGTTTTTTCTCTTCTTCGTCTTCCACGCTTCTTCTACTCTTTATTTTATTCTTTATACACTTTCGCACTCTTGTCTTTTATCCCACAGCAAAGGCGTTGACAAACCTCCCGTGAGAGATCCAACGCGCTGGATTTGGATTCGAAAAAAAGATTTTCAAATAAAAGTGCGCACTGCCACGAATACAATTTAGTCGATTTTCCACAGGACGCACATACACAGCCACGAAGTGGATAGAAGGTGGATAATGGGGGATGTGGAGGGTTGGACGACTCCAAAACGTGGGAATATTAAATTTTAAATAAAATTACCCTCCTTCGTAGAGGCGTGCTTTATCAGCGACCGTAATAATCATCAAATTTTATTCGTAACAACCCTAACCCTGGGGCGTGCTGAATCGACCTGGCCCTCTTAGCGAATTAAGAAGGCACGGAGGGACTTCATTGAACTCACACCAACCTCGGACAATTCCGAGCGATTCCGATTTTGATTACGTCAACGAATCCTTAAGAATTCTCCACGGAATTCTCCATGTTTTAAACGAATTTTTACAAATATTACTACACTTTTTGATCAACCTGAATTAAGGAGGTTTCTTTGTCAGAAGCCAAATAGGAGAAACACTCACTTACTCATGAAACTTTTATATGGCGTATAATTTTGAAACTATGTTTCTTTTTTTTTTCTAAATATTAAATCGCCAAAGATTAATTTTACTTGGCAATCATAATGCAAAATCCTAATGAGTCAACTTTTGGCCACGCAGTGGCCAGACTATTTCATAGCCATAAATAACGTATCGACCCCTTTTAATATCCTGAATATTTGAAGTAATTATTTCGACGATCAATAATAAACAAATAAAAGTTTAATGCTAATTGAACTTCACGAAAATTCCAACGACGTAAAATCAATTTTGCCAACCAATTCATCCGACGTAATGATTTCTTCTTCTACATCGCAACACAGTATGTCCTGCGGCTTAAAAATTATTTATCAGGACTTATTCTCTCTAGGAATTCCTTTAATCGCTTTCCTCGCGCGTAAACGATATTAAATAATTAATATATAAAAAAAGTAACTGATCTGCATTCTTCACAAGATACATTTTCAACGCACCTAACCTTAAAGCTCGAATCAAGATATCTAATTTTAAATTCGGAAGGAATATATATAGCAATAACGTTAATGACGCATTGAAATATTCAAGTGTTCGTCTCGCATGGAAACTTATAGTAAAACCTCGTTAACCAGAGGATTCCAAATGTTCTCAGAATACTAACATGTTTCTAGCATATATTTCCACTTCGTTTAATACTCTCATAATGAAATACACACGTTCTATTCACAGAAATAATAGGTACACCCATAAGCCTCGTAAAACTAACTGCCAGTATTATTGTGTTTAATCGAAATTAATAAATATTCATGAGGAAGGCACCTGCAACCTCGTTCAGGAACTAATTTAACATTCTTCCTCGACAGAGAGACGAGCTAGAGGTTCTGTCTGTAGTAAGGCACGGTATAGATATATAGTAAGGGGCTAAGGTAGCGCGTTGTTCAGACTCGTAGAAGCGTCTGTAGGGGTCGGTTGGACGTAGCTTGCAATGCGTTTCATTTGGACCAGACAGGAGAAACCCCTGGGCTATGCAGAGTAGCTGTTTATTATTCCCCTATACCAGCCCCACAAACTTCAACCCCCATAGACTTTTCCTTGTTCGTTATTCCGATAGGCATGCACCCTTGTCTACTTTACTTTCGGCGAAGCCTAACTTATCATTACACTTTGAAATGCAGCCCAGCTATCTAATAAGACGAGCAAAGTATTCCTTTGTTAATAGATGCCAATGCACCGAAATAGTTTTACAAGTTTAATTGCAGATGGCTATTCAAATTGGCATGTTCAAAAAATTATGCAAATATTTATCATATTGAGTGCTTTTGTGCAAAAAGGGCAGACAATTATTGGATAATGGAATAAATGCTTGTGTCATGCTCTCTAATTTCCAGTTAATTCGATAGGAGTCAACAAATGGAAAACATCGTTTTGGATAGCTGTTGGGGGGTAGAAAGAGTGGTAGAAGTACGCAAGGGTAGTTAAGGGATGGAGAAACGGAAAGCTCGCTACACGGGCTTTTTCCCATCGAATGATTCCACGCGACTGGTTAGAGGCTGCTCGGTGAGCTTTATATGGAATATACGGATACGGGATTGGTGAAGGGGTTGGTGGAGGGGAAGAAGGTTGTTGGATACGGAGAGCGAGTTAAGGGTACGTAAGAGTAAAGGGAATGTAGTATGAGTGGGATAGCTGCTCTCCTCTCAAGGGATGTTCTTTTGACAGACACGTCGATGTCGTCTACGACGGTCCTCCACGGCATTGCATTAATCTTCTTCTTCCGCCCCCTTATTGAAAATTCTACAGAGCGCTTCTTAGTTTTTGCAAGACCAACCTCCACCCTTACGACTCACCACCATCCCTATACCTCTTCGCTCCTCGTTCCTCTTGTACACCATAGTACCCAGGGGTACTCCTTTACCAAGCCTAGTAACAGACCGACCATGGAACCACCTTGACTTGCCCTGCTACCCTTTAAGGATTGCTCGGTGCTATTATCAATCACCAGATGTCGCCTTGGTGTACTCGTGCGTGTCCAGTATAATCTCCATGTCACCAGCGAACCACGAATCATCCCTCATTTCGTTGCTGGCAATTATCAGCAAAACACTTGATCGAGAAAATCCAAAAAATTCACCAGTTATCGAAATGGTCGGTTCCACGTAACGGGTGGCCCGCAAAAATTCAGCAAAATTTTTTACACGGATTCGTCGCCCTCAGGCATCTTTATAGCACTTATGCAGGACTGGCACAGGGGATGATACGAAGGGTAGAAAGAGTCAAGTACGGTCATAGGGCACCATATGGGTTTGCCTGACAATTAATTTTGGCTTCTCTTCCGGAACTTTGGGGTTGCCATGGCTCCATTTGACTCTTCTTGGTCATCCAGGGGTCCCTTCTTTCCCCCCTATGAACTCCCCATAGAGACCGCAACGGGGCCGTAAGAATTGCCGTAGGGCACGCCGCCTGGGGTATAATACAAAATTAATTTCCTTCCTCGTCCCTTTTCTTTTATCGTCTGGCGCATCTTTTCCATTCGGCAAGTTTGCCTTAAGCCAATGCCTTCTACTATCCCTTACCGTCCTTCCATCCGTCTGCTCTTTCTGACAAAGAACTTTTAACGTTCTCTCAGTTTAATTAATTTCACGAAGTACTTGCCCTCGGGAGGTGAAATCCCAATACCTCTGTTACATAGTCCGTAATGGCGAGCAAGGCCTTTAAATTTGATAATAGAAATTTAGCAGTAACAAAAAAGAAAGAAACTACCTCAGCTAACTTGAATAAAAATAAGTCACATCCGAGGATTAAGAATGCTCGTTTATGATGTTGAAATACGCCTTGCTATTTCAGCGAGAAGGAATATTTTCGGATGTACGTTACAGACTGACCAGGTATGCAAATTTAAATTTTCATGTATTATTAAATCTATAGAAAATACAATAAGCACGAGCTAGATTTCAATATAATTTTTAATAAGTTTTTGTTCCTTTAACAATTGGTAAAAGCAATGAAAAAAGTTGTATGTTAAATTACGAACTCTGACTGTATAATGAGGTTAAGGCAATAATTAATTTTTGGAACAGAACTTTACCTACTACACGCGATACTTCATGGTGTAATTGACTAGTCCGTGTAGGTCAGTTTTATCTGGTAACTGATCTAGCTTGTTCCCTTAAGGGCGGATCCGTACCTAAAGCAGATTACGAATATTACACCGGATCTTTGAGGGTTAGAACCACGAGTGACAATATGTCTTCAAATTTGTGTGCGAAACTCCGACAAATTCTGAGTAAGCGTTCCATGATTTTGGCTGTTTATATCGTCATTTTCTACTGATCCTCTTAAACGTCGCCATAGTCCTTCGAAATGCGGGCTAACAGCTGGATCGGTTGCACTGAATGACGTGCTGATGTTGCACTTTTCCGTGATACTACTGACTCATTTTTTATGAATTATATCGAAAACTATATAATGCTTACGCAACACCTTTTCACCCCCCCCTCTTCCCACCTCTTCCTCTTCTTCATACCAGTCATTCTTTATTCTTCATTTACCCTCTCCTTCAATCCTCACTCTACATATTTACCTTACTTGATACTCAATCCTCCTCTGTATTATTTGATACGGTCCCCATCGGCAATTTACATTTCAATATATTCCAAAAATCAAAAACAAATTTCTACCGCACAGCTAATCAACAACTTAAAATACACGTTTATAAGGGACAAAAAAGCAACATGATTCCAGAAATCTGGATTAAATTTGATTTTGATAAAATCGACCATGACAAAGAAGTTACATGCAATGAGGGTTGACGAAGAAAAATCCGACACCATGCCTATTTTTTTGACAGTCGCTAGTCAATCTTTTTTATATAACCAACACATAAAAAATCATCGACCCTCATACTCCCGTCGTACATTCCCTACTAAACAAGAACGTTAAGTTCACCATTACTATGTCATCAACATCCCTTCACAGTGAAAGCATTTCAACACCTGAAATTTCTACCGTTTAAAAAATATATCGATATACATATTCAAAATTGTACAATAATGTGAAGTCTTGGAAAGTATTCGATTCGGATATATCGATCATGATAACCTCGATCTAGCAATCTGAGCCTCGGAAATTTTTGTAAAAATGTTGACTTTTTTTCAGATTTTTTTTTAAGGAAATCTATAATTTTTTTACAATCTTTTGTATGGGTACATGCATACGTAGAATCCAGTTATGACAGTACCACATAAGAATGCACTACTTGTAAAGGATAGTGAGAAGATATTTCACGGAAGTGCACTTTCAAGAATGGAATATTCCAGAGGGAAATATAAAGGTCGTAAGTTCCCCCTGACACGGTGCAAGAATTATTGATAAAAGAATTTTACGTACGTCAGTTATAGATTTTAACTATAGTACGTATGGATTATCGCGACGCTCTATGTGCTTGATAATATATATAATGACTATAATCAGTATATATAATGACACATAATAAACATACGAATTTCTGTGCGACGCCCTGCTAAGGCAATAGAAAATTAATATCAGTTGTTAACATTATGAGATTTGTAAAATTGCCTTGAAAGCTCCCCAGTAACCATAGAGTAAATTACATAACAGAAATGGTAGAATTGCCCATTATAGTAGGTATATAATAATTATGAAACACCTGATTTACGTATTTATTATATCATAAATGTAAAATTTTAATGTTACCAATATATGTATAACCGTTATTCTGTGTTTACTGGATCTATAGACAGTTCTTAACACCACAGTCGTACCAGAAACTAATGGGGCTGCTTTTACTAATAAAACAGGAGAATTTCAAAACATTAATTTCAAGCTTAAACCTTTCAATGCTACGCAGTACGGACATCCTAAACCCCCCCTCCCCCCTCTTAAATGACCTACAAACATAGATGCCCAACAAATAAAAATTTTAAAATGCTACTGTGACTCCAGTTTCACTCTTAAATATCTAAGAGTTGATATGCACAGAACAGTTGCACAATTCGTGCATGGGATTCGTATGTGTTACATTGACAATTTTATATAAAACATTTTAAGACTAAACTGTTAGGTAAATTTTGTAGCTATGAAAAGTACTGTGAATAATATATCAGATCGACCAATAACAAATATCCTAACAAGGATTCATCAGCGCAATTTAAAATTTAATATAGGGTAAAGATGTCTGACGGGATAGCGAGTAACACCGCAAACTGTATGCCGTCTCAACACCTTTTCCCTACACGAATCTGTGTAGTATATGACATTATTTGCGTGACATAAAAATGTTGACATGGTTAGGTAACTTTTTCTAATATAAATTTATAAAGACATAGGACATTTCGTTTGATCACATATGTATTAATTAGTTAATTTAAATTATAGAATCCTCGACTGAGTTAAAGTACTTCGTATTAATTCTATATAAAAGTTCTGATGAGAGTTTGATTTTCATAAACTATTCGTAAATTTTTAAATAACTTTTGCCTATTGAACCGACATATAATTTTCAGCAATATATCTGAAAGCTCGGCATCGTAACCAAGCCAATAAGCCGACGGATTTTATTGTCATCTCAAATATTCGTTATGTGCCTTATCGAGAATATGTAGTATAAATGCTGAGTTCGGGTTTCGTTCTATGAAGTCGTTTGAGGTATATAACAAATGCCTCACGTTTTCCGCAGATAAAAGTAATATGCTCGTTTCACTGGGGATTCTAAGAGATAACAATATTTACGGGTTAAAATCCTCCGCAGATCTCAGTCCAATTGACGAACTGAGGATTTACTCAACGTTTTCATTGATCAGCCAAATGCGGAATATACGTGCGTTACTCGTCGAGAAAGCAAAATAAAATTAGTAAACGGATAGCTGATGGTAATTGCTTCCTTCTGTATAAATGCACGTTGGAAGTGAGTTTCTGCACTTGGGCAAATATTTTTTTTAAACGCGGCATTTCCGACACGAGTGGACCCTTGGCCCACTTCCGGCAAAGGCTCAATTCGAATCGAACCATGAAAAGCATTTTCACTTGCTGGCTTAATACTCTCGTAATGGAAACTGAAGTGGTTCGATCTTGTGACGTTGATTTAAACCGAATGCATTGCAGTTAGTCTACCTGATTTTTTCGGACTTCATTATTTACATGGAACTCGTGCATTTTTTACCTCCCTCACGAACAGTCAAGATATTTTTCAATATCTCCACTGCTCGAGAATTCGTGAATTTCACAGATCTCGAACAATTTCAATGACGTCACGGTATAATCAAAAATTAGGAATGGAAGACGGAGGTGATTGGAAGTCGGAAAGGTTTCGTATTTACTGAATAAATTGGTAGGTCCTGATCTAATTAGGTTACAAGGAGAAAAGGTGGGGAAGTCGGTTGTTCCGCTTCCTTTCACAGGGAAATATCACCGTCCAACCCTGTACCTAACACATTTTAGGCCTTGCGGGATTACCAGCTGATTTATAGCTTTTCCACTTTTTTATCCCGCGGAGCCCTTCGACTTACGATGCTGCTTTTAGGACTGTATCCTCACGTGTATTTTCACCGTATCCTCACCATTTTAACCATAACCATCAAGAATCATTCTCATAGTATCCTACGAGTGCTCTCACACATAATTATAAAGCTATCAACAATCGTTAACTTAAATAAAAATTTTCCCTGAGCCCAGTGCCATTAGATAGTTCTACATTGTATTAATATAAATGGAAATTAAAAGGAAAAAAAGCATTATTTTATGAACCAAGCAATACACTAGAGGTAGACCCTTGCCTATAATGCAAATAGGAAATTGAAGTAGAAATAGCCTGGTTAGAATCGAAATCCGCCGGGAGATACCTATTGACTTTTCGTAAGGTAATATCAAGACGGAATCGGCAATCCCGCATTGTCGACTCCCATAACAGTCAGAAGAGAATCAGGATATTCCTGAAGATTTCAGGGACTCTGACTAAATCGCCAGGATAGAGGGATGCCCGGTTAAACTGCACGATTTACAGACCATTCAGGAAATTGGGTATCGAATAGAAACCGGTTGAGGAGGCTTCAAGGTTCGGTTGGAATTGTGCGTGGGGTGTGAATTCTTTCAGGGAATTGTCTTAGAGAGACTTTCGCTCTCCTTTTCGCTCGTTCTATTACCCCCCCGCCCCCCCTCTC
>NW_014333110.1:182509-198869 GCF_000341935.2 Cephus cinctus | reverse complement strand
GCCCCCCCTCTCTCTCTCCTGCTCACTCTCGCGACTTCCCCTTTTCCTTAGCCTCCCTTGCTTTACTAAGCTAGTCCATTTCCTTAATACTGTTGTTTCTAACTTACAGATCTAGCGTTATCAGTAATGCCACTGTAATAAACTCTTAAGATATTGATTGAATTCCCCTTATCTCTTCCTCTCGCTCGGGACGCGATGGAAGATGGTGATCGTAAAGTATACCAAACCCGTGAAAAAAAAAAAATAAGACCCAATTCGCAATAAATTATTCCTTGCAATAATGATTCACTTTACTTACTTTACTAGCATAAAAACCCAGTGTAAGTCAATACGGATGAAACAGTTAGGCTATTTTGTCCTCGCGAATATTTCAAATGCGAAAAGAGCTAAAAAATTTCGCAATTAGTTTGATTGTTTCTTGTCGAACGAGCAGTTGTCAAGGGATCCTTTCTGGGACGGCAAGAGACCCTAGGAAAGCAGGTAAAGCAGTTTCCGGTTCATGTTACACGCACCGCTGAACGAGACATCTGACAAAGCAGGCATTCGGCTCGTCTCACAGGACCCTTGTATCGAGTGAAAATGAAAACGACCGGAGCAGATATCGAATGTAAATAATTGATGAGATGAGTAAAAAGGTCAAAATACGAAGGGATCTAACATAACGCCGTAGGCTGATGAAGATTGAAAGATCACAGGAGACCAGGGGTAAACGTTGCATACCCAATACCATTGGGCAATTCAACAAAATATCCCCACTGGGTCTCTTGGGCACGAGGAATCGTATTTTCTATTATTATTGTTATTGGGATGTCTTTATTATCAATTATATCACGATGAACTCTGACTAGATGCTGCGAAACAACTATCTTAACGGAATTCTAAAACAGCAACTCCGCGTCTAATCCAGCGGTAGCCTTCATGAAAACTCCTAGGAATTTCAGTGCTGAAATTGGTACCGATTATTTATTATTCAAAGAAATCAATCTTAGTCCTTACTTTTTCTCCTTTGTATTCTTACTGTTTTCGCTCGATGTAAATGATTTTTCATTATTCGCCATTTTAAGTGGGCCCACGCAAAAAAGGATGTATGGATCTAGTATTATATCAGTAATTTTAGAGTATGGTATTTGGCATCGCAAGAATATGTCCACAGTATGATAACCATATATAATTTCGTATTAAGTATTAATTTCGTATTTCGTATTAAAGATGTTTCGCTCATTAGACGGGTACATATGTACTGTATGGAATTAGTATCGAATTAGTATGAAAAAAGTGTATTTCTTAAAATATGAAGCAGGTATGGATTTCGTCAGGCGCTTGTTTGCCATATACTGTTTTGATAAATGGCTCCATGAAATAACCAGAAATATGCCATTTTAGCGATAAAGGTTAATTTTCATTTCTTGAATTATAAATATAAATTAACAAATATGTCTCAAACTATTTTTTAATTTTCTTCATGTCCATCTGAAGCATCGTTCATGTTCATCGTCTAGATTTTCATCATTTATTTCAAAATTTTTGTTAATTCCTTTTTTTCGTTCGTGTAGGGGCTGTAGTGTGGCACACATTAAATTTAAAATTCGATTATACTCTGTAGGAGTTGGTACTGTAATGCATTCAGCAGCGTTACGTCACACCCAGTGTACAATTAAATGAAAAAAAAAATATTCACTGAATCGATTAAATTCTAGACTTTTTGAGAAAATTTGACAGTTCAATAATTATTATATGAGGGTGAAAATGGAGAAGCACCAATATTTAACAACAATAAAAATTGAAATACAATAAAATTTTGTAGTTTTAGTTTTAGTCTTTTTTTATTTCTATATGTAAAAACTCGAATATAAAGCTCTAATCTCTATCAACTTTAATTGAATATGTTGGAAAAGTCTAAACGGCATCTAGAATGAATCTGTCACCAAGTCCAGGAAACGTATGGCATAAGTAGCCCAATTCCAGTTGGATTGGCTGCATCTTGTGCTGTCTTATGCTTCTCCTAGATCTCTTCTATACTTGCAAGTCATCATACGAAGTCTACCTCAATTATCACTCAAGTATAGATCCCATCTATATTTAATATAGATGAGATCTACAGAACGTGTGAAATTATTAAGCTTACCAAGATCTGCCCCATATTAAAGCAAAATAATTCGCAGAAGTCTAAATTACTGAGACTTCTTTCATACTGAGGTAAACTCTAGTATAGCTTGACTTGTCTCATTCTAAAGTAAAACAAATAACGCAGATTCCGAATTATGCGTCGTATCATCTCCCGAGGTTTGGCATTAAAAGATTTAATATGTTGAACGTCCAGTCTGTCTATATATTCCTGAATGGGCAATTCAACCTGATAATTTTTGAAACCAAAACTAAAAATTGAAAATAATTTACAAGAAATCAATTCGAAATAAAATTAATAGCTCATTTAATTTGATATTTAATAAAAAGTGTATTTCACGTATAATTAGGCAATTAGGCAACTGAATATATTTTCCGAGCAATATCTTCCTTTTTGAATTTCTTGCACTTCTTAAACGACATAACTCTTCCGTGTGCGATTTCGAGATAATGACGTATTGAACGTAACAAGACCACCCCTACTATAGACTGGATGTAGAGTTATAAATGGCACAAGTTCCAACCCCTGATTCAATAAGGACTTCGAAAGGAACAGCGTGAAAGCACGTATGTTAATAAATGAAAAGTAAGCATGACGTTTTTACAAATACCAGACAAAATTTTAAATATATATTACAAATCAACAATTGGTTCCATGATATTATAACTAAAAAAGTAAAAGAAAATATATTTAAAAAAATTATAATTGATTCATAATTAAGAAATAATTAGTAAATTTTGGCGTCAAAAATCCCTGTCAATATTTCAATCAACAGAGAGCAACACTAATAAAAAGAAACTACTGGGAGGCTACAAAAATACGAGAATTGCACATATGCATTTTATTGGAATCTCTAATCCGACGTCTCACGTTATCGATGGGACACGTATAAAATTACACTGACGTATTTCCATCGTATAAGTTTATCGATTCGTAAATACGCGCCATGCCATTCGTGATGCATAAATATTGCACGTATGTAAATTACATGCATACGTAAAAGCGTATACGTATAAATACGTACGTATAAATAAAATAATAGTGTGCAAATATAATGCGGGAATCATAGTTACAATTTTCCATTCCATATTTCCATTCTCTCTTTTAATGCACAATCACACCATATTTATCCGAGTGCAAAACGAGAATTAAATTTATTTATAGCACATAACACATTTCTCATTATAACGAAGACTAGTAAATTTATAATTGAAATTTAAAAATATTAACACTATCATTCTTTCATAAAACTTACCTAGATAATCCAACTATCTGCAAGTAAAATTTCCACGGGTAGTTTCTACGAAAAGAAAAAGAAACCGAAAAATTTGACATAATATAATCCCGAATTTGTTTTGTTACGTACAAAATAAAAAAAAAGACGTCTCAGGAAAATTACACGTCATAAAGTCTTGGCGCTATACATATCTAAATACATAAACCTATATAGACAAAGGTTTGCGCGGCAATCGTAAAATATCCGCGTGTAATTGCGCACGAGAGGATGATAAAATAAAAAGAGGATATGTAACGATTGTAAAAATATCGCGGATACATAATAAAACAAGGATAGAAGTATCGGACCAATGGCAAGCAATAGAAGGGATATGTCGAGTGGCATTGAGAAATAAAGGGAGAGAAAAAAAGAGTAAAATATGAAAATGAAACGACACGTCGCAGCGCAGAACGCGTGTTTTACGCACGAGATGAAAGCAGGCAACGATAAAAGAGTAAAAGAGGCGCTGGTACCTGCTGTTGGAGGGGTGGAAGGCTGGAGGGCTGGAGAACTGGATGGTTGGTAGGCTGAAGGTCTACAGGGTTACAAGATTGGTACGTCGGAGAACTGAGAAAGCATTGAAAAAGTGCGGAAAATAAAAGTCTCCGTTGGACGCTTTCTGAGTCGAAAGGCGCGGACGAGCTGCAGAGCTTTGCTCTGAAATATGAAAACTGAAACTGGGAACTTATACCGGTAGATTATTACCAGACTTGGATATGTACACTATTACTGTATATGACGGCGTACTTGTACGTACTTGTATACGCATCCGTGAGAAAGCAAGGCTTGATTCTGTAGTGTAGTTTTACAGGAAGATGAAAAGTCATGCATCTGGTCTAGTATGCCTTGGAAAAAAGGCCCCGTGTAAAATACGGAACGGTGAGTATCTGCCGTCAGTCGTTGGTTTTTCTCCCGTTTTCCACAATGTTTTTGTTTTTTACCTCCATTTTCTACGGCGCATGAAAAATTTAGAACAGGCTGCAGTCGAGTATCATTCTCATTAATTTTTTTTTGCTGGAAAAGACTCAAAAACGCGAATGACAAAAGTTTCTTTTAGAAATTAGTTTTTTTGTTTAGGAAAAATTCTATCGTTGCTTGCAAATTATTGTTACCTGTATGTCTCGTAATTTTCATATTTTTTTTCTTTCTTTTTCATCATTCCCAGTAGCTTCCACGAGACTGAAACTCTCAATCGCTTTTCAAGATTTTATCCGAAAATTTTTTACACTCTTGTAAGACACACAATATTCAAGAATAGATCGAACGTTCCTAATGACGAATCGTGTATCTTATTAAAGCGAAACTTAACACTAATGGGACGAAATGAAAATGTTATTACCCCGCTCGAATAATACCGCCTTCGTTAGCTAAAAGTCTCATCGAAGGATTCGAATCTCGCTGCGATAAGCCGCTCGTTAAAAACATACGACCCAGCCCATTATCCATTATCCGGATTCCTTTAACGAGCAATTAAAACAAATATCATGCGATTTCAAAAAAGCACAGACAATGGACGAGAGAATAAAAAAGAAAATTAGTTCGTTCGCGAGGATAATCATAAACTGTGAATTATTCTTGCACCTATATATGTTATTTTATTTTACCAATAAAGATCGTGACGGTTTACTGGAAGCTTTTAATACTTTCTTTCCAATTTGCTCGAGGAAATTTAGTTATTTTTGTCTAAATCGTCTTATTTAGAATATACACGTTAATTTATATATATATATATATATATACAGGGTTAGTCAGTAGAAACGCACCAGCAGAAGTTGACCGCAAGTGGCCGACACGGCAGTGTGGCCTCTTCAAAAAGTGACATGTGACTATGACCGATTCCCATAAGCGCAAACTGACAGTTCGCATAGCAATAAGATTTTTCGAACATTTCAATAGTTAGGTTACTGTAATAATTAATTAATATTGTAATGACAAAATGTAATATCAGTTAAGATTTATTTTCAAACAGATTGCAATTAAAACAATGTAAAGTTTAAAATATTCACAATTTTGATATTTCCAAGTAATGATTACAACTACAATTCTGCAATACAATGCTGCGAATAATTTAAAAATCTATTAATTGAAATGTTTTTATGGCAAAAAAGTGTAGCAAAAAATCTGTTGTCAAAATAAATCTTAACTGATATTACATTTTGTCATTACAATATTAATAAATTATTTCAGTAACCTAACTATGGAAATATTTTAAAAACCTTATTGCTATGCGAACTCTCAGTTTGCGCTTATGGGAATCGGTCACAGTCACATGTCATTTTTTGAAGAGGCCACACTGCCGTGTCGGCCACTTGCGGTCAACTTCTGCTGGTGCGTTTCTACTGACTAACCCTGTATATATATATATATATATATAAATTAACGTGTATATTCTAAATAAGACGATTTAGACAAAAATAACTAAATTTCCTCGAGCAAATTGGAAAGAAAGTATTAAAAGCTTCCAGTAAACCGTCACGATCTTTATTGGTAAAATAAAATACCTCGAGGAAGGTAAGATGACGGCTACTGCTAGAAAAGATAAAGTATGTCCCAGCTGAAATTGCTAACGGACATTAATCGTTATTCTACGTCCTCGTTCTTGCTTTAGGTAGGATCCCGCATTTTTGTTTATCCCAGGCAGTTACCCTCGCAAAGGCTACTTGCAATTAAGATAGCCCAATTTATCTGTCACGATATTACAACTTTTTTCTCTCTCATCGCCGTCTCTCCTCTATTCTCTCGTAGCTTCCTTCTTTCGTTCTTTGGTTATTTCATGCCTTCACCCTCCAGATCCACGGACTAACCTCTCAACTGCGAGAACGTTCCTTGGAATTACGACTGCTTCTTGCGGGAATTAGCCGTCGCGACGTTGAAAGGTGGAAGACGAAAAAAGGTAGGAGTTCCAGGATTTCTTTTAGAAATAGTAAACACTTGTACAGAAACAATATTTTTTTTAATTAAAAACGAGACTGAACATATCAATTAAATTGTTAAAAAAATATAACAGAAATTTTATATTTTCACTTTGTGCGAAGCTAGTCAGAGCAAAGGCTACAAAATGCAAAAATTTCAAACACAAATATCTCCCTCATTATGAATACTATCCCCATGTATCTTCTTTTCAACTTCATTTTTTTTCTTGCTTTACAATTTTTGAATCTACCTTTTTTCGATAGCGTTTGAAATGGCGAAAATAATTTTTTTAAATCGCGAACAAAATTGAAATGAAAAATAATGAACTGCTCATTCGATGCACAATCAAAAAATATTTGACGGTTGCCACGTTGGATTTTCAAAATCATGCAACGTTTCGCCGCAAATCGCATCCGTGCACCTCAGCTGATACACTTTGCACATTTATTAATTTTTAAACTCTATATTGTTTAAATATTGTTGCAAAAAGTGAAAAGTAATTACAACTGTCCTTATCAAAAAACTGTGGTAGTCTATTTTTAATGTAAAATAATTGCCTTATGAAAGCTTCCTGAATTTTTACCATTTAGAAACCGAAAAACATGACATATAATTAACAAAGCAATTATATCTGTATCGTGCAAATTATGTTATCTTCACTGCGTATATCTCAAAAACGCAATGTACAATTTTTTAAAAACTTTGCACACCCCAAGATTATGTACCTGCCGAGAACATACATATAAAAATATCACATTCGTCAGTTGAAATTTTTTTAACAGCCGTACCTTTGTAAAAAACCTTTATTGCTTTCGTACCAGTAGACTAGTTTATAAGTAGGTATTCTCATGTATAAATGATTTACGTTAGAATCCTAACGAGACGTAATAACTGGTTCGCACGGTGGTTAATGAGAGACCGAGTCAAGAAAAGGGAGCCAGACGAGTGGGACTGAATGATTGTTGATAAAAATCAAGAAGGACAGCAGATCGCGAATTCTAAGAAGAGCGGAAGTGTAGCGCGTTCTCTTTGCCAGGTCAAGAGAAAAGGGAGGAGAGGATAATGGAATAAAACAAAATAAAGGGGTAAGTGGTAAGAACGGTAGAAGAATGAGGGGCAGAGAGAGAAGCGAGGAAACCATTATCAAGGTGGGTCTGACTGGTCCCAAACGAGAGATGCCAGATAAGAATGTTAACGAGCAGCGAACGAGTTGCACAATAATAATTTAATAATAATCTTTCGAGAGCATCAGAACGCAAATTATGACTTGAAAATTTCACGTCAATATGGCCTTCAGGGTTTATCTGGGATGGTGTTATGGATACTTACGAAAAATATTTTCAAAGCGTATAGAAAATAAAGATTTGCTTTAATTAAGATTCTTATAAAAGTATTTCGTTGAGACGATTAAAAATGTAAAATTAGTCGTTTTTAACCAGTCACCAATGGTGATTTTATTTAAATCGTTCCTGCAGGAACGTTTAGATTGACTTACGTCAGTTTAATCCAGTGCTATACATAAGACAGACGGGGAAAGAAGGCTGGTCGCAATTAACACGCTCCCGTGATGAGGGTCCATCATAAACAAAACTTTTAATAAATTTTAATTGCCTAGGCAATCAGCGACGAATCGCTATCTCCATTAATCATATATGGAAAACACGTTGAGCCTTTAGGTTATGCCAGAGCAGTCGATCCCCAGTGACCCTGCTCACAAAAAGCAGGCCAGCTCTATTAATTTTAAAGGTTACCTACCCTGCCACAATAATCGTCCAGCCTTCAAGAAAAAGCCTTCGTACACCGGGTTTCGAGTGGCCCAAGAATGAGTCTCGATAGTGCCTGAACACTTCCCGTAATTCTATGGGGGAAACAGGAGCGTAAAAGGAAAAATAAATATGAGACAATAATTTACCGTAAAAATTCGTGCTGACAGTGACATCAATATTTACTCGTATTAATATGTATTTATGCGGTCCATGGTTCCGAGAAAATTCCAGGAGTAGGTACCAATAGACGCGCAATAAATCACAAGATAAGATTGACCGCGACAAGAATAGTCCATCGGGGCAATGATTCCGATTGATCGAGGAGCTCAAGGATCGATAAGGATAAGCTTGTAGACCGTGGAGACATTTGCCGGTGGCCCAGTACCGTAACTAATAGCAGCGTCACCCCTTTCCTTAGAATATATTATGTCTATTAGCAGAGCCCGTGAAACCAAGAGAAACGCGTATAAACGTACTCTAATGGCCGTTGCAACGGGCGCGAGAATAAAGTCAGGCCCAGAATGAGAAAAGACCCCATTTCTGGTACGAACTTCCACGAGCTCCTCTGTCCTTTTTAATATTCATGAGTATCGTGAGGTTGGTTGACTGGTTACATGTCAGGTTGGATAGCTAGCTAGCCCCTGTCTAGCCCCCTAAGAACTCGTTTAACATTCTGCCCTCCCCCCTTCGAGACTCGACGGGTGGGAGATCCTGGAGCAACTAAAGGACCGTCGGGACTTGACTCGATTATTATCCTCCTATATCCTGCTCAAGTCAATAGCACTTAAACGATACTTGACAAATAACGTCGAGTTTTTATCGATTTTGCATAGCGCATGAAAAATATATTTCTTGGATAACTTTGCGGATTGCCTCAATACCTACCGCTGTATACGAGGAGCTAGAGATGTGAAAAGTTGTACGTTTCTTGAGCTTCGACGCATAACGTGCTTATGAGGAATTTATTTCATTGAATGGCAGATGCACCGGTAGACGACTCATAATAATATAGCGCACGGACACGAAGATAAATAATAAAACTGAAACTGCACCTGCATCTCCCAGCAAGGGGCAACAATCTCATGAAAAGTTCATTTATTTATTACCGACTCGAGAATCAAGTTAATCTCGTAATACTATTTCGACAAGGAATCCCGTATAGTATATCTGGTGAAATTATCCATAGGGGGTTGTCAAGAAACTCCAGGAAGCTCGGGGGTTGTTTTAGTCCAGGACTTCCTTAGTCAGACAATTCTCTCTCGGCCCATAACCACCCCATAGAGAAGCGGCAATCTCAATGGGTTTTTCTCTCACGTTTTCCATTTCACCCCCTGCCAACCCTTATCCATTCGCACGTCCACCCAACCCCCACCTTCCACATCTTCTTCCTCTCCCACCACAAAAGACTCTCTCACTCTCGTGGAAGGAAGAAAAGAACGACAATCCCGATGTCTCGCAGCTTCATTAAGGGCGACGACTTTCTCGATGCCTCCCTTGTAATTCCTCAGGCCGAATAAATACGCATGCACGCGAAAGGGGTTGCCGTGAGCCACCCCTTGGCAAGTCTTCTCGCGAAACGAATTCTGTTCCCGGGACTCCACGAAGAATTTCTCTGGCTTCGGACAAAACCGGGCTAAATTGCTTTTTCTCGTTTTTCCTTCATTCTTTCCCCTTTTCCTCCTTTTTATATTTTTTCTTCCCTTTTTTTTCTTCCCTCGCACTGTTCCCTGCTTCACGGATCTGCGCTTATCCACCTCATTTTCTTCTCATTGGATTCCATGTTTCCAATTCTCCCTACCGAATCATCGCATACGAAGCTATGATATTTGAAAGAAAATTCGTCATTGCGAAACGTAATCGTTTTTTTTTTTTTTTAAGTATATTCGCTAAATGCCTTTTTGATTACGTACGCTTGATATTTTTTTTACGTCTCTTAGACACTCGGCAAATGTGTATTTATATATATACTGTACTCTAATTCCTCTACGAATTATTCAGTGCTCGTCTTTCATAACGATAAACGAACATACAAACGTGTACGCTTTCTCTCTTAAATATTCTTTCAGAACTCTTCATGTAAATCAAATTTTATGATAGGATTTTTCCATCGCCCTCTGGCTTGGCTAACAATCTGAGCATCATGTCGAGAGGATCCAGAATGGCACGCAGTACCAGACTGCAGTATAGTTGTCAAATAAATTCCAGTCGTACCCACGCTAGATACTCTATTTACCGAGCAGACGACAATATTATACAGTCGATATAAGAAAGCCATGAAAAGAGGGTTGGCTGCACCGCAAGCAATGACGGTGCTGATGGCTGGACCGAATGAAAATTGCACAGCATCTTTTAAGCCGACGATGCATCGGTATGGGTGAACGCATAGAAAAGAATAGGATAGAAAATAAAAACAGAAAGAAATACCTGAATACGTATGCATGAATAAAAGGCGAACAGTTAAAAAAAAAGATAAAAGGTAACAGACACTACTGGCAAAAACAGTGGAGGATTTCACGCGCAAAGACGTCGGCGTGGAGGCGAAGGCTGGGAAATTCTCGCAGAAAATAGCGGAAGCTAACGTGGCAGCTATCTCGGCAGGCTGAGTTATAGAAACAGTTTGCGGTATCGGCGTCGTTCCTAGACGTTGTTACATAGACGCCCTTATATATTCCTGCAATATTGCCTCAATATTGCTTGTCTGTGGTGTAGTCTTCCTCGCACGCCCAGCGCCGTTGCACCCCTTCGGTGCACCTTCTACATGACTGCGTAGTCCACCCTGAAACCCGATCGTATAATCTTTATTGCAGGTCATATTTTCAAGTGGCGATACCTCGTTCGAGTATCCGTTCTATTATATCGTCCCTACTGGTTATTTGAATTCATAGCATTTTTTGTATACTTATCAAAGGTATTCTGTGAGAAGAGCGTTAAAAGAGTTTTATTAGCTCAAGATTTCAGATTTCATGGCATAACCATAAATTACAAAGTCATTATACGAAATGTTACCAAGTCATAAATACTCTGGGTCCGCAAATAAAAACTTGATGATTTAATAAATATAATCGATCAGCGAGATTAGTTCCGACTTAAGTTAATATAAATTATAACTTGAAACGTAACAATAAAAAGTTCCCTATATGTCGTATCCAAACTAATTTTTTTACTTCCCTAGATGAATTTTTATACCTCGGAACGATTCATAATTCTTGTAACGCAAGATGCAAAAAACGGATTTGTTATTTAAAAAAAAAAGAATGAAATGCCGCTGATACGTACGGCACGGACTTTCGTGTGTTATTTTGCAGGCGCGGCTTTCGAGTTAACGAGACATCTTTTGAGCGTGCCTGACGCTAATTACAAATATTCGTAGTCGGCGTGTTACGCGCGTCAAAGGATAACCTTCAAAAAGGTTCGAGGTAAAAAGTATATTGCGCAGTGTCGGCTTCGACGTCACACACTCGAAACGTCCTCCCATGTTTTTCTCCCGTACTTACGCGCTTAACTTTTTCCCTTTATTTCACTCCACCGTTCTCCCATTTTCCCTTCTACTTCACGCAGTCTCCAGTAATCTCCGCGCCGCTTCTCCAGTCTTTTCCTCCCTGCATTTTCTACTTTGTTTCTTTTTCCTACAAAGATATATTTAGCCGGCGCAAAAAATAATCTTTGCCAGTGGTACCCAGGAGTCTTTATTGCACAGCGTTGTTCGACCTCCCTTTGGTAACCACCGTGTCGCATATATTGCACACGTAAAAGTAAGTTTGTAAATTTTGAAATTAAATAGTCCAAAAACTCAAAATTCTTATTTTATATCTACTACCATCAATTTATATTAATATATTTCATATCATTGAAAAGATTAACTATGATCATTGTACCGCAACTGCAGTATGTTATGCCATGGCTTCCCTATGGGTCGTACTTGACTGAAATTGAGAAAATGGTAACTCCCTTCATCTAAAATACGTACACCTTTTTATAGCTATAAAATAGCCTGAAATGCAATATCTGCGCAGAAATATTGTTGTCTAGAGAGGAAAAAATTTCATTTTTCACGGAAACACAGTGTCCCCTATCTATATTGCAGCCATACGACAGCCATTCCTGAAGTACAGAAAATGCCGTCAGAATTAGCATACCTAATTCGTATCACGACTATCGCCATTGTAATACATTCCTTTCAAATTAGTCAACAACCTTTATCCATCCCTCTGTCAAATCAACTAACTACAAATCTCCAAGTTCTCGCGTACAATATCTTATCAGAGAGTTCAAAGTGGTATACCGCGTTATAACAGCCCAAGCCTATTAGCATAAAGTGTATCAGGTCCCGAAAAGAGCAGGCAGTGGAAAAGTCCAAAATAAACCGAGCGGGAAAGTAAAAGAGATTCGTACGGCAGAACACAAAGCATAAAGCTGAGATTTCACACGATACAGCGTGGGCGGTCGAAAGTCTCCGGCAATACCCGAGGTGGATCGACACGATAACGCATCACGTGTTCAGATACGATACCTGATTCAGCGGTCGGCATTGCCCTCCGCCGTTGCCTCTTAGCCCTGCCATGTCGCTTTAATCCTCCATTGGTTTCAGTCTATGCGCCATGCATTATTCAGCCAGCAGCACGGTCCTCGCATATTCACGATACCGCGAACCTAAATGTTTGACTTCACTACCGACGGCTCGTGCCGCCATTGCAAAATAGCTCCTCGATGATACTAGTTACCGTGTCTTTTTGCGTGTCACGACTCACCCTTGCCTAATTGCTTTGACTTTGTTTCACTAGTAAACGAAACACTAATTTCGTACGTCGATAAAAATACACGTAGCTCCCGAAGAGAAAATAAATTATCGAAAACGAAATTTACTGTCTAATGCGTCATACTGATCTTACGTTAGTAGCATATAAATTTCGATATTTATTTTTTTAATATTTCCATCTATGCCGAATTCTTCCTCGTCAACACTGCTATTGATGTCACAAGTCAAAGAAATTAGTGCATAATATGTTATTACAGAGAACTTATACCAGGGTAGCAAGAGTAACGAGTTTCTTGAAATGCAATTGAGAATTTAGAGATGAATATTAATCCACGTTAATAATCGGCGCATGAGCGATATACAACGTGATGTTATGGAAAGGCGATATATGACAGAGATAGAGGGGAGCATCTCGATGCCACTTCAACGTGAGTTTCCTATTACTTTTAGTTAAGGTAGATGAAATTTCAACGTGGTACAAAGCGAAACGCAGGAGAACGACTATGGTGTACTTAGCGCGTTTAAACTTGGAAACATTCTCACGCTGTTTTACTTCGACTACTTGGACGAAACTTTGAAAACGGCAAGCACTACCTGCACCTCTACCTTAAACCTTCACTTTATACCTTTGAGTAAGCCTTCACCTTTACTTTGTTTCGAAGCTTCGAGAGATATACCTCTGGATGGGCTGCTTCTAGCATCAACGGTACCACCTAACCTAACCTATCTTTATCCGAAACTTGTCGGCTCAGATCCACGTGCAGTATAACATTGTACATACATTTAGTTTTGTTTATGTATACTTGTCCTTACGACCTTATAGGGCGACACTCGTTGATTGAAGATCCTTTTTTTTAACTTTAAAATCACTACGATAAGGAAGCTCTGGATTAAGATTACGTGTAAACGCAATAATAAATATCTCATGTTTAATAAATGTTTGACAGATATTTTAGTTATGAAGATTCATTCCTCAAAATGTTACGCGGCATACGTTTTACGTGTACTAAACCAAGATAGCAAGGGAATGCGAAGAATCTACTGTTATAAGTATTATTAAAAATAAGTATTTTTTTATTAAGAGAAATGAAAGCACAATATTATTCTACGACAGTTACATATATTGGATGCCACTGAAACGCGTTTAGCGGTTGAGTGAAATAAAAAAGGCAGAGAAAAAAGAACAAGAAAATTATATAAGTAAAGTAACGCCGAATGAAAGTTAAAAGAAAAAAATCAACGTCAATTTTTAAAAAAATTGGACATACGTTGAACAGAGATAAAAAGATAATTTTATTCAAACAAAAATTATAAAAGTTCGATTACATAAATTGAAGCGCTCAATGGTTTGCCCGAAATGTGCAAATATGGAAAAATAAAAGTAGTTCAGTTTAGCTCAGGATCAGAAGCACACGAAAGAAATGAATGGCGTATCGATCCTTAATTTAATAACGGTATGAAAAATCCATCAATATTGCAAAACTGAACAAGAATGTCATGTAGTTTGCTTGGGTAATAGAAAATGAAACACTTTCACAAGAGAGTGCCATTATATAAAACAAAAATATTAATTAAAGTTTGTGTATAATAGTAACAAAAATTCAAATAAATCTATTATAAACTGAGAAGAATTTACACGAAAACTTTAAGAAAAGCAAACTATATATATATTATCTAAAAATAACAGCTATACTAAATATCTTTAGTACTCAACCAAAATAGGCGCATATAAATTAGCAGCCAGATAGAAAAAGCCATTTTTACTGCTAATTAAAGAAAAAGAAAATTATTTATCAATAAAGAGACAGACAAGTCAGAGAAGTCCTAAACCATCTATAATGTATCAATTAATTTCTTAAATAAATTAGCATATATCCTATAGCAGTACTAAAGAAAAACAGAATTAAAAGGACCAGATAGTAGTATACTCATGTAGGAAAGTAACAAGTAGAATACAATAAATAAAGTATCGAGTGAAGTGGATCTTCGTAAAATTGAGAACTTATCTAACCTTCCGAAAAAGCTTAACAACAAAGTTCCTTTATCACTCAGGGACCACCTGCCAGTTCCTTAAAAGAAGCTGAGTTGGTACGATGTCCAGATAACGTGGACCTACTACACTACAGGGTTATTCAAGACAAGACGCACCATCTGAACTTAGTTTGTTCATTTGATTTAACTGTTCAGATGGTGCGTTTTTCTTGAGTGACTTTGTATAAGTGTCCACGCACATTCGAAATATCTTGATGAATAAATGTTCGGCTTCCAATGCCTGTAAAAAGTTAGAATAGCTATGTTATGATCGATGCATTCCCAGACTGTACAGACATCTTAGATGCGTGACGTCATTATTACCGACTGCGGTCACTCTAAGTTTTATAGCCTTTAGAATCCCAAATTTGGGACTAATGATGATGTCTTAACCGATTTTACTTACATTTTTTATAGGTCTTCATTAGGACCTTTGTTCTCTGGCGTCGTTTGCGTTCCCTGGCTGATCATCGAAACTGGATCTGTTTGTGTACCACAATGCTTAACCGAGGTCGTCATATTGCACTGGATGCCTACGTCGGCTGTAGATGGCAACTGGCAAATCCTCATAGGATCCACTGTGACGGCCACTTCAATTGCTAGCAGAACGTCATCCCAGGAGCGACGATGCTCCCCACACAGACGGGCCAAAATCCATCCCAGAAACTGCATTCCGGTAAATGTTTGATAGCGATATCCCACCATGGTGTCGTTAAATTAATTATCCTTGTGGTCTTGATATCTGATATGGCAGCAGTAAGGACTTTGATGTAATCCTATACTTGCACTAGTAAATATGAAAAAAAAAATATAGTCAGGACAGAAGTTACAGAGAAAAGAAAATTGTGAATAACCTATGTGTTGATCAGTTTATAAATTGGCAGTGATAAAATTTAAAAAATTTTAAGATATAAGTTTAATCCATTAGCGTCATAAAAACGCATTTACGAGACCTGCAATTATTGACGATTACAATTATTCGCGTTACACTTATAGAAAAAAAAAACTTGAGAAATTACGAGGAAATTAAAAGAAAAGTTTGGCATAAGAAGCAAGTCCATCACACAATGTTCTGTATTATTCTTTCTATAATACGGTTCACTGATACTGTTTGTCCGCGTCAAACTAACGATGGATTGACATTGTTTAATCCATTTCTACGGATATGAATGTAACACATCATGTGCATAGGCCATAAACACATTTACGGGACGAGGAGATAAGTGAATAATCAATTTTACCAATTGTTCCATTTGAATTTCAATTAATTCGTAAAATATGTCATTGAAGTTATCACTATGCATTAGAGATAATTAAGCCTGATCATCATAATTCAAGACTCAAAATAATTGCTTCTTTGGGATTCTCATTTCGATTTTTAGCATTCCTCGTTATATGACAGAAAATATCTTCGATATGCGGCATTTAAATTATTCAGAATATAACAGTGCATTGTACGTAATCGCTTTATTCTTCCCCCCCCCCCCCCAATT
>NW_014333110.1:155004-182363 GCF_000341935.2 Cephus cinctus | reverse complement strand
CCCCCCCAATTTGCTAACGTTTGCCTTGCAATGTGTACATCCTCGTGAACATTATACTTCAGGGAACCGATAGAAGTAAATTCATAATAGATATCTGGAAATGCAAAATCTGGTTGCACAGAGAAAATGGTTAGTCACGATAGGTAACGTGGTAACACGTAGTACAAAAAACTTGGAATTACAAAAGAAAGCTTTTATTCAAATTCACCAGAGACATTTCGTACCAATTTTTCATACTGCAATTCCGTGAACAATAATCGAAAAATCGAAGAGAAATCCATTCTGTGAGATTGCGTAACGAACCAGTGATGGCAGAACGATGCGAAACAGATTTTTACTTTGTTTTTCAATTATTGTATTATATGACATTGCAATTTTTTATTTTCAAGTTAGATTTACGCATTAAATTGTTGTAACGGATTGGAGCCTAACTTTTGTATTAATTAAAGTAATTAATAATTCGGACTTTCCGTCATCCTATAATCACCGTCCGTGATTCTTAGGCAAACCCGAATACGTTTTAAATAATAGTATTATATTATGTGCAATATTAAGATATTCTATACTATACTATAAAATACAGGGTGTTCCCATGTAATGAATCGAATAGGGTTGCGGCTTCGTCTGATTGTGAGTCAAACTGTACGTCCATGCGACCCTACTATTCAGTACCCTCATAATTAGATAGGGGTAGTCACCCTTTGCACTTATTGGTCAAATTTAATTTTTCCTCTTTTCCTTTCATGCTGTGGGCGTTCGTGCGTGTTCAGGTACTGAAAAATTAAAGTACTACGACACTTAAATCTTCCATTTTTATATTATTATTAATATTATAACTTAAAATAAACGTTAAATTTGGATTGATCATAGTCCATCGTTTTTTACATTTCCAAGTATTCTAAAGCATTGAAACACTATGCTACGCTTACAACGTACAAGATTTTAACAGAATTAACCAATCACATGTACAATTTAAAAGGAATAATCAAAGTTATCAAGTTTATTTAACCATTAAACAGCGATACTTTAAAGCATTTAAAAATACTTCATACTATTTATCCTTAAATCGTAAATGCCCCAAAAAGGATTACAGAACACAAAATTTCAAATGGTCAAGTGTTTCGTTAAATCATAAGAATCCATAATTTTACGAAAACGGAATAAAATTTATTATCAATTTTTAAGAAGAAAAAAATAAAAATTTGTGTAAATAATTGGTAAGTTCTAGTCTGCAAGATAAAAACTATCTGCTACGCTGTTACATCTAATCTACTGAGATGCTGTTTCACAATGTAATGAGACTCAATACATATATTGATCGAGGATCTCATTTTGCCCAACAGCGCTGGATTTAAATCAAATTTGCATCTCGAAGTTAAGGGTATGTTTCAAAATTCAATATCAGGACTACGAGCATAGCCACGTCTCATTCATATGCCTACAGATATACACTGATACTTTCAATACACACAGTGAATTTTGAATCATACCCTTACTCATACCTCTCTCTTATAGGCACGGTACGGTCTCTATAAGTGTACGGTATTTTCATTTTCCCCCAAATTTGCACACACGCAAGCCCAACTCTGAAAGCAGGGGAAATAGAAATTTTAATTAGATTTAAAAATAGAAACGATGACTATGAGAAATACTATGCCCTCTGGGAAAATAAGATTACAGAATAGTATACCGTATGGGCGTAACTTCCGGTAGGCAGAACCACAACCCCATATAATTTGTTAGACGAAACAGCCTGTACATAATAATAAGATTAAAGAAACTAAAAAAGTGAACATTCCAATCTAAAAGTCTCTGAAAATTACGTTACAACCTTGCATCCCAGTTAAAATGTGAATTTGAATTGGCCAATCAAAAAAGCGTACCTTGCAATTATTTTCATACAAACAACACTCCGTTGTGTTGTCATGGCAACGGTATCAGAAACATTCAGTGACGTCAATCCCGAAGGCATTAGAACCGAGACGTAATGCCGGTTCCGTAAGACGTAGCACGTAACGAATACGGCATATAGCCGAGAATCCTTATGCGATTGATTCTTCTCAGATGCTAAAAGTTAAAGTGTTACGTTCTACATTTTACCGAATGCATCTTTCACTGATTACAATTTATACCCCAACCTTTGTTTACTAATTCACGAGATTCCACCATCTTTTATGAGGTTCACACGATTGTTTTGCCAAGTAGTTTCAATGGACGTTGAAAGACGCTTTTCTGTAGCACAAGCCTTATACTTTTCATGATATACATAAACATAATATTAACGTGAAAAATATTTGACAGTTTAGACATTGTCGAAATTGAGAAAAATAATTTATTTTAATCGATCATATTTTTCATTGGTATACCTATATTTATGAATTTTTTGAAAAGTATCTTTAAAGATCCGAGTGATATCATTTCTATATGATCATAGTATTTATTCGCTCAACATGGCGAAATTACGTTGACAGGTGATTAACTCTTTAGATCGAGTCGTCAGCAGGATGAACTGCTAATATTTTTATTGAATCAGGCAGCGTCTTTAATCATTAATTTCTGTCCTATCCTGTTACACCAAGGATCTATAACCAATTCCGTTTAACGAGGTTGCATCAATTCAAGCTCAACACCATCAAAACGCCCAACAGCAGATTGCGCTACGCAAAAGCGATGGCGAGAGGATGGGATACGTTGAATCTAGTAATATCAAAACGTTCGTGCGACGAGGGACTCTGTAATTGTGGGCCCAAGCGAAACTTCTCTCGTTGTAGATATAACGGGTGTGATCGACATACGCTTATCGAGAGCATCCCTATGATGTGGAAACGTGATAGCAAATTTCCGTGGATGTAGCTCGCTTGCTTCTACCCACTGGATAGACTTAATCGACTAAACACATGAAATATTTTGATACGTGCTTTTAGTCTGCCTCCTACGAATAATATCATTAAATCGTAATTTAACGTTTTTAAGTCTTCCTCAAGGGCCCATTAAGTGATAAATTAAGCAAGGCACGTAAATGGATTTTTAATTTTTAAATAGTTCCAAGGTTGTTCTTGATAAGAAGAATGGCAAATGTATATATGTATGTAATGTAATGTATATCTGTAATTAATTGTTAGTGTGAAAAATGTTACGGTCCTGAAATCGCAAAAACTGGATGTTTAACTTTTGTTTTGTTATAGTTGAAGGTACTTTTTGTGAAACAGTTTTTTTAGGTACAATTGCTAGATTATATAAAGAAAATTAGATGGATAGTAGTTATTTTCTGTTCTACGTTCTATTTGTTTACATCGTATCTTTCGTGGCTAACGAAAGAACATCATTGTATAACTTGCCTACACAGTGACAGAAGAGTCCAGTGAAATAATTTTATTTATATTTTTCTATAAAGTTATTAGCAACGTAATCCTGAAAAATGTTGTTGAGCTAGTCTCGAGTCCTTGCCACTTTAACCTGCGCAAAATCTATTGAGGAAAATTAAGTCTTTAGACGTAAAAGCCAGTACTGTATTTAAGATCATAAATTGTGCATTGAAAATTCAGCTTGAATTATAAACTTCTGTTGTGAATTATAAATGTTACGCAGTTTACCAAGCTACGATGCCCGATTTACTCGCTGCTTTCCAAACTCATACAAGAGAAATATTATTGTATAACAAATGTCGGTTCAAATATCGAACGCGATATACTCTTACATCAGCAGATAATAGAAAAACCAAAAACAACGGAAAAAAGTGCATTTCTATGAATTTGAAAGTCTTATATCTATTTATTTCGAGAACCAATTATATTTGTTCAGGTATCAATTGATTGAGAATGAATGATATATGGAGAGTCTGCCCCTATACAAGATATTTGACATTCCTTTCAATAACTAATGACTAGCAATACAGAAGCTGAGGTAAGTCTCGTTCTACAGCTATGGCACGTGGCATGAGACTCGACAGTCTTCAAGTCAAAAAACAATAACAATATGGATTCTTCGACGCGACAACGACACTCCGGAGATTCGGCTTTAATAATACCAGAAAAAGAAGCAAAGATATTGTATTATAAATACAAGAGATATCAAGAAATTATCAATTTGTGCAATCACGAATAGATTCAACGATGTGACTTCATATATGTAGTGAGTGACTAGTTGATCAAATGATAACTGACAGTAAATAAATTCTTTTACACTGTAGTCAATAAGAAATTATTTTTTTATCAGATATATTATTGAACTTTTTAAAAAGAGAAATCACATGCAATATTGTAGCACGCACTATTATTCTCTCGTCTATTCTCTCCGTTGAATATAATAATTGTCCTGCAAGGTACACGTACATGTAATTTCAGTAGATTTGGTTACACGTCACTTAACCTTAAAATGTTTTTCAGAAAACAAAGCCAAAGGAAACGACAAGGTGATAAATTAAACGAGTAAATACACAGCGAAGGAGAAAAAGCGTCTTTGATATCTCAAGTAAATGATCTTACCAGTAGTAATTATTAGCCTAAAACACTGTAGCCACACAAGAGCCAACACACCAATAGTACTTGATTAGCGTGGTAGAACGAACAATGGTTATTTCCATCAAAACTCCGCTGAATGTAAAGTACAGACCTGCAACCTAGAGTGCGTTTCGAAATTCCCTGCCAGTACTACGAGAATGGTTGTGTCTCAATCAAATGCAAGCAGGAAAACAAGGACACGACGTTAGTCGTAGCAGCGGCAGTGAATTTCAGAACGAACCCCTAGTTATACACGTATGATATAATTCCTGATTGGGTCAGCACACTACCGTGGGGAGCCTCTGTTCCCTATTCGTGATGTTAAGTGACTGCTGCGCCGCCCTACCGGTCATAACTCGAAACTCAGAGAGTATTTAAACCTGCGTTTTAAAATTGAACTTTCAGAATCGTAGATCTCTGGGTTGTTAGAAAAATTATTTTTGTAAATCAATTTTAACGATTCAGTAGAAAGTATGGATGGTGCATTACGAAAGTATATCAAAATAGTAAGGCTGAGTTAACTGTTATGTAACAGCAAACAAAGCAGCTACTTTCTATTTATTTAAACGTAGATCCTGGATATTATTAGAGTTTCTACTAGAGTCCACTAGATGACGCAGCAATCACTTTACACAACAAACATTGCGCATTGAAATTTAAGTGCCAAATAATTGTAAAATTATCGAAAATGCTACCAATTTTGAATTCATTTGAGTGCATAACATGTAAAGTGTCATTGAAAATGATTTTGATAGATAATAATGGGATAAATATTTAAACGTGAAATACATTTCTAATTAACTGTTTAAATGACGATTTAATTTGTTTTTAAACAAACAATTCAATACGACTCGACATGGAATTAAACTATTGACTGTTTCAAAAGTATGCTCTCAAATTGGATAAAATACCAAAATGTTCAATCCGTTTTTTATCCATAAGGGGAAATCATCACTACGAATATCATGCCAAATTCATATGTTTTTAAAATCCTAATACATAGTGAGAACAATTTGATGTGATAAAATGGCGAGCTGCGACTCACGTGCGACGACTGGCAATATACCTGCAACATTGGTTTGGTAATTGTATCACTGATTTTATGTTTCGCACTAATTGCAATACACACACACGAATTCAGCTCAATCAAAATCTGTTTATTTCTCTTAAGCTCTAACTCAAACGAAGATGATCCGTTAAAAGGATACTGGCTTTGCGATTGATCCAACTATGCAGCGAATGTTGTCAAGTACAGTCATTCCATAAGTTCCAATGTACTTATTGAACATGTCAAAAACAATGTAATCTCCATAAAGGTATACGTGTCACTGCATAAAATAAACTATGTAAAATAATCAATAGATTATCCGTCTGTATTTACAATTTTTACCCTAAAATGCATATGTATGATTTTGCACTAAATATAATTCATTGTTTTATCTTAAAACCACGTATGATTCGCTAAGGATTGCATTGCTTACGAACTGTCGAAAAAAAACATATTGAACTCGTAGATCGACTATACACGCAGCTCTGAATATAATTTTTGTTACAAACTATACACGTCCATGGCTTGGACTGAAATATATTTTTATTTGTCTGTTTTAGCACATATTTCAGTGATCTTACGAAAAGCCACGCGTAATTTGCTAAGGATCCCATTGTGTACGAACTGTCAAAGGAAATGCACTGATCTCGTGGACTGACTATAACAACAAAGATCATCCTCCAAGCTATACTCGTTGGGTCGTAAAGTTTTATCATCCTAAAATCCGCGATTTCAACAATCATTTCTTGACTGAGACTGATAATTATGATGACCTATAATTCTGAGAGCTATCATACATAATTCATTAGTAATCATGCCAAGATAAAAATTTCAGTTTCACACAATGATAATTGCCATACTATAATGTTTCGGATAAACCGTATACAAATGTGGTGAAAATGGTCGACGAACACGTTAAAAAGAAAAAACGTAATAGCTTTAGCATAGAAAGTTCTTGCGACAGATATATTTATTACGACACGGTACACAGATAGGCAGTACATACTGTGTAGCGTATAAAAGTAAAGAGGATTGTCTTTCTGCTGGTATCTCTGGTTTAATTTTATGAATGAGCAAAAACGGGAGTGTCCTCGCATATCCGAAAATCTGCCGGATTCCCGTCGCGCCGGTGGAGGAATCCTTTAAGAGACAGCGCACGTAGCTTAATGTGACAGGATGCAGTTTTCTCTGGATGCAAATGCATTTTATACCTCAAGTATATATGTCTGTGTAGAAGCATCTTAGCTAGATCCTGGTTTCTGGAATAGGGTAGTGAATGCAATGGGGTGGGATAGTTCTCGAGGAATCCAGGAATGTAAGTAGCTCTCATAATTTACTGTGTATCTGGGTACCTTCTCGTATGTGAACTCTTGGGGTATACTATAAGCATGAATAGGTTAGGTTAGGTTATGTACGGTTAGATGTATAGAAAAGCACGCAGCTATCGGGGTTAGATGCTCGGTGTAGTTTTCTTGTTTATATTCCTTTCTGAGCTGAAAGTAGTTGACGATTCTATGGTAATAATTTTCGAGTCACGAGATAAACATGACTTATCTGTGTTCCCGTGCTGTTCAATTGTGACCGGTCTTCACGGCGTCGGGATTTAATTTTAAAAATTGGAGCTTCGACCGGGAAGGAAAATGACGATGGCTTCGATATCGGGATAAAAATGAGCTGCACGCAAGGGAGACAAGCAGTACATGGTTGGAAGGTATGTAGATAGACAGGCAGGCATATTTCGTTTCAAAGGTTCGCGGTAAGGGGACACCGCGTCACTCTATCCGGTGTCCTCTGAAAAAATAAATGGAAATAAACCATAGGGATCAAAAAGGGAAAGTATATAGAAGATAAAATCTCCGGGGAGGTGTGTTGGACCTGTATACGACTCTGTACCCGCGCCAGCCTTACGCTTCGGTGACTACACCACCCACCCGTTCTACAACACCGTAGCAGCCGAAAAAATGAGGAGCTGTAATTCGAGAAGCTGCGAGTCGCACAAAGGCTGCAAAGAGTAATTTTGCATTTTCAAATGCCACAGGGTATGTTTATGTATGTAAACAAAAATAATGTAGCGCTTCGGATACCCTCTGAAAACACATCTTAAAAAATTGAAAATTCGATGAACAATTTCAATGCTCATATAGTACTTTTATACATATACGTGACAAATAGATCGCTTTTTTACATTTATGACATATGGGACACACCCTGAGTACATGGCTTAGATAGGATTTATCCGCATAGGCTCTACACGTAGATACTTTTCCTGCGAGAGTACTAAACAAACCACTGCGCTGCCCTTTATTCCGGAAAATTACCATTTCATTCACCCTCGTTTGTGGTAAGTATCGAACAACAAACCACCCACGATTTTCAGAAAGGCAGTCCTGTGGGGGCGCCTAGCATGCGTCAGCCGAATAAAAGGATATATAGATATATACGGGAGGGCAGTGAGCGAAGATGCTGAAAATATAGGGAAGAACGCGTATTCTATGGGGTTCAATGAAAATTATCCAGAATGTCTCTATGGGTTTGGAACCTTCGTGCTGGAACTAGAGAGATATATGATGTATCTGGTATTCCAAAGACGATTCCGATACAGTGTAAGCGATATATAGATATGGGATTTTTATGTGGCATTCTATGGGAATGGATGAAAATCAGTCAATATGTGAAAAGACTCTATAGATATACCCACACCTACAGTAAATAACCATTCTCTTGTATAAATTCCTGTATAAGAATTGCTATGGGGTCCTATGGTGCCGATAAGAACAAACGCATATCTTCCCTTCGTACCATCACGAGATTCGACGGACGATCCCCATGAATGGAGAACTTCGAAATATCCACTTCCATACTATATTATTGCAGCGTACGCATATAACAACCCCGAGCGGACAGTTTACCCCATTAATTGCCCTATAAATTACGTTTATACATCCTTGGATGGCGTTATGGGTTAGTATCATATAGGAGCCCACGGTGCTGACATACTATAACAATTTGTCTCTGCTAATAAATCCGTTTACTATAAAATCTTCAAGAGAAATACCATTGCCAGTGGTATATCGATATATCCAAATAATGCATCGCTGGATTGCATCACTGTGAAATGTAAGTAGGGCGTTACTATTTCGCTATATGGTAAAATCTTAACATTAATTCGTTCGCAAATATGGACATTTTATTTTTCTTGTGAATGGGTATCGTGTGATTTTTTATGTTCAACATTATTTATATAAATATATATATCTTTGTGGATATCGTAACCCTATAAATTCGTTGTTACGATCAAACATGAGTCCCTGTCCTCTCGAATCCTGTCCGAATTCAGTCGCTGTTCGGCTCCATATTTCAATCTCAGTCTTCATGGAAATTAATACTTAACCTAATCTCCACCCTTTTGGTTAGCAATATCTTGCGACGATTCCGTTATAGTTAAGAGATGAATGCTACTACACGAAATTCACGTAAACCGCTTTCTGCAACTAATCCCGCAAATATAATTCGCCGTATAGAAACTTTTGAAAAAATAGAGTTTTTGCCAATCTTGTTACATTTACTTCTACAGCCCTGTACTCCAATTTTTATTGGTTCAAAAAAATCACGTGATTGTCGGACAGGGACTGAAATTTATGGTCCCAACAACGAACAGGGACTGATGTTTGATTACATATAGGAGAATTTTAATTAGTTTCTACTTGAATTTTAATGGCAGACTAAGAAGAGTTTGAAAAAAAAATGTAAATGATTCTCACGATAATCATGGGATTAAATTAAGAATGAAAATCTTAATAAAATTTCGAACAAACCACATTATATTTTACAAAGTCGTATAACAAATTTTAATCTATTTTAAAATAAATCAAAACATATGCAGTTCTGTTAATTAACTAAATTAAGGATTATAAAACAATCAAAAAATGTGATATTGAAATAAAGTTTTACATTGCGTAACTTTAAGTTCAGCTGTCAACACGTATTTTAAATAAGAGATTCATCGAAACTGTACCTCTCGTGAATACACTTATGGAATTACAATGTGTCCAAGAAAGACGATGATATTATTTGAGACGAAACACAGGTACACCAGTTTGACTGTTTTCGAGATCGGGAGCTTTCAGGCTATGGTTAGTACTCCGAACAAATTATCTCAGTGATGCTACACTTGGCTCACAGTTACTTCCGTTCAAGCCGAACTGTCGTTAGTCGTTATATAATGTGGAATTTCTACAGGCGCAATAATTAATAATCTGTCCTCATATTTTATTAACACGTCGATTTGTTTACATACTTTTCGAACGGAAACGTGTATGTTGTTGGGTTCCTCGCTACTGCCATTATGACTACTACGTTACTCAATTCATAAGAGCAGAATTGATCTAGCTGAGTAGGCCGTTGTAAATCGAACATGTGCCATTGTGCAATTGTTTTTGTCAATCTGACAGCTGTCAAAATCCTTTGACCATAAATATATGTACAAGTCGCACAAGTTATTAATTGTTCGTCATAAACCATCATGAATGCAATTTAACTATACCCTATTGTCTTTCACTTTCTATAAATATCCGGATAATTGTTTCAAATGTTTAAGTATTTCGTATCATGATCACTTATGCTTTTATAATTTTAATCATTTTCCATTTTAAGATTCTTCTAAGTGTTCTGTAAATCGTTTCTTAAATTTAAACAGTCTAGATTCATCTAGTCGATTACCTCATTTAGGTGATTTTGAATTTTCTGTGTCAAAATATTGTTTGTTATCGTTTCGGGTGTTTACAAATTTATAATTATAATTTCTGTAATCACATTCTTTTTCATAGTTCTCGATATCAAGATGCTTCTAATTATTGGTCCAAATGTGTGCCACAGCATTATCGTCGCCTTTGAGTTGAAGGGCATACTAACCACTAATCAACGGATCGATATACAGACCCGATTGTTGATCATTGATTGGCTATTAGGTAACGATAGCTCCAAGGCGACAACAATAGAAAGGTATGAATAGAACCATTGTTTCCTGTGTTCAATTATTTGCGAGTATCCCGAATGTTTGTTCATATACCAATATTATACTAAGTATTATTTTCATTGTCTTTATATAATACTTTAAATCGACCATGCCATTGATGATGTCTTGAACCGTATCTTAGAACATATTAAACTAAATCATAATTACGAATGTTCAGGTACCCATGGGCATCGATCACCAAAATCTGATTCATAAAAAGTACATATAAATTTGTTGTAAGTCTATTTGAAAAATACACATGAATTTACTCAAAAATAAACATGAAAATGAGTGCCAGAGTCATTTTCATTAGATGAGTAAAAATGCTTTAAAAAATATAGCGTAAATTTGGAAAGATTAAACAAAAAAAACTTTTAACATACTCGCCAGAATTAGTACAAAAAATAAGTTTTTAATTTCTCCGACATGGTGCTCGAGAGGATCGGTACGGGGTTTGGTAAAGGGGTAGGCCAAGTGCTGCTACTCCATCCCTTAACAAGGTGGCGAAGTTCACTTTAAAGTTGTTCAAAAAGCCGTGACAAATTAAATACGTGTTGGGAATGGGCTAATTATTAAGGGACGGATATAGCTGGACGATAAGGGCATGAATTGCCACCCTTGCTCCTTATAAAAATAGCTTCAAATTATTCAGCTTCTTGCTACGAATTAAAGGGGGTGCCAGTGTCGCCCCTCTTATTCCAACCCCTCCCCCTCCCCTCCCCTCCCCCTCTACCCGCTGCCTCTCCCTTTACACTAAAAACATACCCTCCACGGCCACTCGCGTTAACTTGCGAAAATGTTCAACCCTTCTGCATGTCGACCAACGTAACTTTTCTCCGTGCCGTCCCATTAAGAAGTTCTGTTCAAAAATTCAATTATGTAGCCGTACCAACCCCCAGAGGCCCCTAGGTAACTTCTGGAACGTCACAAGCGCCAGCGCTTTCCCTCAACAAATAGCGCCAAGGATGTACGTACGATTATGCAATCTCAATCCGGAGTTATTATACCAACTGAAACTGTTATGGGAATTGATAGAAATCAAATGAAACGCGTCAACTTCAGTTGGCACAATAGCACTGTTTGACACTATGTGATACGGAATATCTATAAAACTTGTGAAAATTAAGGTCAGAACGAAATTGAAGAAAAATTATAAATTGATGATATCTTCGACATGGCTGGTTTCACGATAATACACATAAATTTTGGACGATTTACCGAAGGCGCGGGTTAACAAGGAATTTGGCGAGAATCCAATGTGTCGGCTAATAACGGATAGATTAGGTAATCCTCCTGCGCGTCTCCCAAACCCATCATCCCCCACTGCTCCCACCCTCCTCACAGGAGATCATACAAGTATTATTAAGCAGTCAGTCCTGATTAAGAGTCATTTGCATATTTCAGGGTTGTTCGTCCATTATTGCTACACGGTATACCTATGTACTGAACGTTGGGCGCCACGGACGTGTAATCATAATCGTGCCGAAAATCCTACGTTGTTCCCTTCACACCCTTTACACCCTCCACACCTTTGCCGCCACCCCCTGTGTCTGCATGTTACCCTTGTTACGGTACACCTAATACTCCGAATGGGACATCAAGAGAATGCCAACCGACCGAAAATAATAATTATGAAACTGCATACTGGAGGTAAAGAAAATAATTTTTCGAATGAACCAGTGAGAAATTATAAGAAATGGTTTAAAATATGGAATTACAAAATTTTTATTTACATTTCTTGGCAATTTACGAAATGTATTTGAGGATAATTTTTCAGAATCACGTTATCAAATGGTATTATAGTCGTGATAGGAAGATCAGTTACATTTCGAGAGAAAAGCTTCTTATGGCTCTTCTAAAGACGTTGAATGAAACTATACAATATAGGTACTTTTATTAAGATAGTTTATTTCGCCAATTTATTTTCATTTTACAATCTTGTACAGTAAGAAAAAACCTACGCTGTTATCTCCTAGTACTAATTCAGGGCCTCTCTGGGTTCCTAATGGGCAAGTCTTTTTTGACCTATGTAAGAATTGGAAGGATCCGTGATTTTCATAATGAAATTTCTAACAGAGTCTCAACCTCAGCACTAAGTTACAGTAAAGCTGATCTGATTGAGTTGATTTAACTATACTGCACATAAGCCTACAGGAAATGATTTTTAATTCGAACAATACAAATAGTTGCTATGATTAGTTCACATTTGCATTGAAAATACGGACTGACCCTTTAAAATGAAATTTCATTGGAATTACAGGCACTGGGAGTGAATGCATATACTTTAAATTGCTCCAGAAACGTGGTTCAATATTTTCCTACTTGACTACAGGTCATACGTACACGAGCTACGTGTGGTATTCGTCAGCTTCAGCAGTAGGATTTAATTCAAGCGATTAAAAATTTTTCCGTTTTTCCAAACAATTTTCTCATTACATGAAATACGTTCCAAGTACATAAGAGCAATTAATGATAAAGTTACAAGCGAAACGAATTTCTCAGAGTTTACGTTATAATTTTATTATTAAAAAAGTAGAAGGCTGAAGTTTATTGAACATACGATAGCAAACATTTTTAATCTACAAATATTCGACGGTAAAAAAAAAAGAAGGAATTAAATTAATAAAAACTACAATATCGAAATCATCCTTAATTCTATTCAACTTTAAAGGCTATATTCGGTATTGGAATTGTTAAGGAGTTTGGAAAGCTTATGTTGAAGATTTTTACCATTTTTTTATTTATTTTATTTAGCTTAAAACTAAATTGGAAGGGCATCTTCTTCGACAGTAGATGTAATTGAAGATGAGTTTCCTAAACATTGTTACGCTTACTGTAACATCTCAGAGAGTATTAAGAGAAACACGAATATGTCTTATCGATTAATTCTTTCTATGTAACATAATATTGCGAAAGTTAAATTGCAAATATTTGTATTTTTAAAAATCCATCACGTTTACAAAATAATCAGTTTTTACCTCAATTCTAGAAATATCCCTCGATTGAGTAGCGTCTTAAAATAAATCCTCAACGAATTTCAGGACCCTCTATAGAGCTTCAAAGGGAGAATTTATTATTTCATAAAAGACTGCCAAGTTTTTCACAATAAAGTTTCGCGTCAAAAATAAATCAACATTTTTATTTACACACTTTTTTTAGCATTATGAAATTACCATATATTTTGACTTTCTATTTGTGAAAAATAGTTGTCTCTGTCAAATATCAATAAAATATTTTATGTAACTCGTGCATGAAAAGGATTACTTCTCGTGCCTCCAAAGTGTAGCGTAAGTGGCGCTTTATAACTAGGGATACAATAAAAATGCTGCGCATGCGCAAATGGGCCCGATTTTACTCCTCGGACTAGTGCTTTGTTCTTGCACGCTGTCACGATACGCATTCGCTTCGGAGCCACGAAAAGTAGCACTTTTCATGCATACGTGACAAAAGGTATTATGCGATACTAGTGCAGTAAAGCGAACATTATACACAGACGGTGAAGTTGGTCACACTCGCCGCAATCGTACCACGAGCAGCACTCACACTCGTATCGCAAAGTACTATTATATTCCATTGCAAATTTTTATTTTATTTACGCAATACCCATTTAGCTGTTCATTTCTCCTGGCATATTTAAAATTTTGCGTGACTCCATGTTTATGCTTCATTATTGACCCTGTATTTCACAGAGTATTGATTCATCTTGTTTCTTTTACGTCCTACAGGCACGGCCTATCACGGCAGAGATTTCTCAAAACTAACATATAGTCTACAATCAATTTCAGACAATCACCAAATCGTAGATTGACTAGGAATTGAAGTTCAAGAGGGAAACGATTGTTATATACGTTAAGGATATGTTGAAATACATTCAGAGACGTCGAACAGACTATTTAATGAGCCGCCTTCTGAGTGAACAATGTTCGTTGTTAATTAATGAGTTTACGAACAGTTTGTGGAAAGTGAGGAAACTGTCCTCACTGGTAGCAATCAAAGTTCTTCACCATCATATGAAACTCACTGTAAAATCGAACTCCATTATCAATATTATAAGGTTCCACCCTTATATCCCTCCATCTGTTATCATTTTTTCCTACCACCATCCAATTCTCTATAATGGATACGTCAAGAGCTCCACGTAAAAGTGCATAAAGCACTATGGATGTGCATAATCGTATCTGACAGAACTCTTCAACTTCTAAAATTCCTTAAAATTTATATCGTCCTCCCACGACGACGCCGATAAAGAAAAGGGAAATAGGACCTAATCATTAATCCCTAATATTACATAATTCCCTTGAAATTAGTCATAGCGACTGGAATCAATACCTCAACCGGCAGGCGTAAAACACAATAGAAATATCAGTAAGCCAGTACTTAAAGTAACAGCTAACCCAACTAGCCAAAATAAAAATATTAAATTCAATATGAATTCAAGTTGAACATTAACTCATTGCGATGATAAAAATTGTTATCTCCACTAAAAATAACGTATTCCTCCATGGGATATAAGCAGCAGCTTCCTCGGCAGGAATCCATTCGATCCAAATCCGTCATAGGACAAGTTTGACGACAAAGATAAGTGAAATCTTGAAAATTATAATTGCTAAAAATCAATTGGGAAACCTGTCCTGCCGTCTGGAGCAAACCAGTGAGCAGTACTGTACAGCTTCCTGGTCTCAGAGCGCATAGCGTCTCATTAAGTATCAGGAACTCTGCTATTATTCTAGATTTTCCGTAACAACTCATTGTGTCGGCGCTGTCAGAATTTAATTCCCAATCAAGCACGTTAAGACTATACAGCTCCAAACGTCATGGTGATTAGTAGTAGTCTGAGTTCTTTACAGTCCTCTGTATATCTAAGGAGTCATTGTGATATCTCCTACTATCAGGAAGAACCTCCTAAAAATATTTGTATCAACGTGCAGTGAAGTTATTTTAACAGAACTGTCAGGAGTACAGATCCACCTCATCTCTAAAGACCCACCTAAAAAGACGCAGCTCCAACGTCATCGTGATCAGTAGCTGTCCGATTGTGAGTCAAAACCTCTCCCAAACGTAATACACTCGAAACACGGGGATCATCGTGATCACCTGTGGCTCTGAACTATTATCATCACAATTCTCAGCTGGTTTACGATCGTCGAACGTATCGTGCGATCCGCTGTATTAACATTCAAGCTATTTCTTTCTCTCGCCGAGAAACTAGGTAGCATAGGGAAAGGAGAGACATACGTTACGTGACATCTACGGATGGACAAGAAATACTGTATAAATTTATAAGAGTGTGTGGACGTGAGAGTGATATAGAAGCTAAGGTTATTTTCAATTTAAAAATCAATTATTATTTCCTATCAAAACAACTGACCAGTGTACAAACCTCCTAATAAGTCTGGCAATTCAGACTACTCTAAAATCGCGAAACGTCTCAATATAAGTCTGACAGATATATTAATATCGTTTCTTTTCTATGATTTATCATACACGCATCTTTTTTTATTATAGGATTCGTAGGCACCAGTTATATACACAACAACCGAGTCTACCGAAGGAACACTGGTTAATATTTATTGTATATGTATATATGTATAAACACATATAAATATTTCAAAAGGTGGTTTCCAAAACCTTTTTCGTTGTGTATTGACAGTTATGAGGACTTTCGGTATTTTCCAGAGTGGACCTGGAAAAATCCTATATGTAACGTTTACTTCCAGAGCCATTTGGCGGCACTCACACCGAATTTTCCAACAAATTTTTGATGCTGGACACTCCGAGTTGTGATGGGCTAAGAAGTAGTTCGATAGGTTAGATTAGGTTAGAATTTGAATGCGACATGTCCCAAAGTTTAGGTTTTTTTCTTTATAACAAAATACATCGGCTTGCCATTATGAGTACCGCATGTCCTCTAAACTGCCTTTTGACAAGTTTATATATGTGTATAATAAATTATATAATTTTTTATTTGTCATTCAACGATAGCAAATATTTATAAATAATAAGTAAACAATGTATCAAAATAAACCCAATGAAAAAAAGAGGAATCACAAAAATATAATTTTTACATTAGTACAGTATACTTATAGATACTGCGGTCTGTAATAAAAAACTACTGATAATACAGTAAACTAGTACTGAGTAGTACTGATAAGTACTGACATGTACAGCAATACAAAATACGACATTCATTTTCGGCTTAAGAGCGTAAGACTAATAAGTTCTTCTACCAGAATCGCTGAATATTTATTCTATAAGTAGTTTTAGTCTATTTCGATTTGTTTATCCCTGCAAGGTTTACGTTCTATTTTGCAAAAACTTTGTATACAATAGAAACTTGTATTTTGTTCAGTAGCAACGAAGGTAGCAGAACGAAACGCATACCTTCCTTACATGCCTTCGGGCAGCCATACCTTCGAGATTTGAAAAGCAAGAACACTGAAATGATGTCAGCAACAGCATGCGAAACAATTCACCACAATTTTCTGCTTGAACGTAGCGGAAAAAATTCAAGATTTCGATCTTGTAAAATCTAAACAATCCGAGGAAAATCATTTCCTGTTGTCCGACGTCTATATACTTTGACTCCCTTGCGGTTCTATTTCATAATATTTCACTAGTATTTACCCTGAACATACTGGGGATAACGCTCAAGGGGATTAAAACACCATGAGCTTCGTCCAGACCCTTAGGAATCTGTCGAAAATCCAAAAGCCTTGGAGGATGTTATCGATTGGAAATACAGGAAGACTCGGAGCGAAATAAAAAGCACGCACTTCAAGGCAAACGACGCAACTTCCGTTTCCGAGGAGACGATAAACTTCCTTACTTTTCCATTCCGTATATCGGACTCGGAAGCAAATAAATGTGAAGGGAGGTAAAGAAAAAATAAAACAGAACAGGATTCGAATAAATAAGAGAAATCTTTTATCGATTTTTCGTCAAATTTTCCGGTAGAGGCGTCTTCTATCAAATTTGCGTCTCAGGAATTACCCAAAGTGAAGTTGATTACACCAACTGAAGTTGATTCTATTATAAAAATTAAAGGAAAGGGCAGACTTCAGGTGGTACTGTAATGTTCCGTAATATTTGTCAACATCGGCCTAATAATTTTATTGTTCAATATTGTATCAATACAATACTACACACAAATAGAACACTAGTATTATTATCTATTCACAAAAATTCTGTTTTCATTCACTCCGAACTAACCATCATTTTTCGGAATAATTGAAATTTTAATAACGATTAGCATTGCAAATTTGAAAAGCAATGATTATTAATGTTAATTGATAAAATAAAGTTTACGCCTAAAATCAATTCTTCATATTCAATTGAAAAATAAATAATCATGTGACTAATTTCTTGTACATATCACAGTCTTAGTTATACGAAATAGACGCACCAATAAAGTTTAGCTGTTCCGTAAGAACAAATTGGATGATCTAACTTTATTAAGTGCTTCTGTCGATAAAATTCCATATATTTCCTGGTCTCATGTATTAACTTCCATTTTATAATATGTAACAGTAAATAACGTATACAATATTTCAAAATGTTACACCATCCGGCACATCCCGTAGCAAAATTTCTCATTTCCGATAATTTTCGGCCAAGAGCCAATGTACGGTAAATCAATGCGATCAATATAAATCCAATTACCTTCGACAAAAAATCATTGACAATTACAATTTTGTTACAGGATTCCATTTTTGTAACGCTTTTAAATAACTACTAAAAATAACACCATTCAAATATCCACAAAGTATCCATATAAATATTAATATATAATCGTAACGTATAAATATTAATTACATTAATAGCCAAAAAAGGTCATGTTATTAATTAATACCATTTACCTGTCTGATTATCGTTTATTAAATTCTAAGTAATTCGGAGATAATCTGCAATCAAGAGATATCAAGATAATGTAATTTTAAAGATGAAGTAGAGAGGATAACTAAGAGTGAGTGAAAGACAGAGAGAACAGCGTCTAATGTATCATTTAATATGGAGGAGGCGGGTGTCTGTCTAGTAGACAGAAATCGTTTTATTTTCATTAGACACCTTAAGCAGGATTAGAGGCTGTAGGGATAGTGGGGAACGGTAGTGGAGGTATTGGTGGTTTACGTCAGACTAGAAAGCAGAAGCCAAATAACATTCGGTAATCCTCACTCGATAGAAAAGGCAGGAGAATCAAAAAGAGAAATTCCTCTTAGAAATTTCCAATTACAACGTCTTCCATCTTTGTCCCTTCTTATATCCGTATTTTCTGGCTAACCTTCACTGGGCCGCATAGCTTCGTCCTGTTTTGTTTTCCACGTACATCGGCATCTCCGCGCACACCTTTTTCCTTCAGGTTCCCCTTTTATCAGGATTTCATCCCCTCAGTCGTCTTCCGCCTCAAAACCGACTTACCAGACGCCTAGCAGCCACTGGATCTCATCTCTTCGGAGAGCAGCGGTACGCGTAATTACAAAAAAGCAATTGCAAAAAATTCAGTCTTCAAATCCACTCGCAATGTTACCGTGCTGAGCATTAAGATACTCAACTTGTGAATTCTTCTTCAGTGGACTTCAGGCAGCTTCCATGGCAAGGATAGGCGTTATTATAGATACTTAAAAATAGGCTGAACATCCTTATATGTATATAAAAAGAGTTGTACAAGAAATGAATAGGGAAACGATGTTGGAATTTAGTCTGTTCAGTTATTCGTCCTGGTGTGAACAGAGCCTAATAAGAAATTAATACGGGTGTCTAGACGTCGCTAAGGTGAACTTTTTTTTTTGTCAAGAATGTATAAAAGTTGGAGGGACTGAGGTCCTTAAATAATTTATAGCTATGATGGTTAAGTATGGCTAGAGAGCAGCATGGCGGATGCAGAGTGCTTGTACTGCCTTGGGAATTATCCAAGGTACGAGACCCATCGTGCAAGTAAATACCTAGGTCTTCATATGCCCTGAAGAATATAGATCCCGACGAGATGCAGGAAGGTGCACTCGACTTCAGTGCCTTTGGTAAAGATGCGCTCGTTGTTCCTGAACGCAATCTGTGAAAGAGCCTGTATATTAGCTAGGAGGACTTACGGGAAATTGCTGCGGTACGATAAAACTTCGAGACTTGGACGGGAAACTTCAGGAATTATCGGGATATAGCGGATGGAACGCGGTATTAGGAATGCGTAATGTTTCTTGAAATTCTCCAAATTTCGCTATAAATTCTTATACTTGGAATTTAAATTTTATTTTCAAACTTCTACTCGATGGCTAATGATAACAACAGATTGATATCATTTTTAGAAATACGTCATACAGATAATAATGAAAAATGCTTTTGTGAATTTTTCCGCTAGAAATAATTATATTTCTATAAAATTTAATAATACAGTCGACTCTCGAAGAAACTAAATAACGAGAAATGCATCAAAAACGGTCCATATAGCAGCAAACTCTATTACTACGAATGCAGCAGTGCATCTGTAAAGGTAAACCGCCTCTCGTTAAGAACGACTTATTGTTTCGAGGATAGTAGCAAGCTACTAACAATAGAGTATAATTTAAAATTCAGTCTTTACTATAGAAAAAAGGTTGACGACGTTCAGTGTTATTATGCGTTGTCGTTGGATATATTAATTGCTTAAATTGAATTTCAACGATATTGCATACGCGAATAATTAGGTTTATTACTGGTGCGATACTTGTTAAAACTATCATAATCTCTTTACCTTTTTGTTCTAAGAAAATAGAGTCAGTCCATGCCATCAGTTTCATTTTGATGGGCCATCCTCTTGCGATTTACAGTTTAAAGGAGTCCCCTCAACGTAACATTAATCTCGCTGCCAAATTCTAATTAAATCCTAACTCATCGATTTTAATTCCGAGTGTAATAAATTCTAAGGCATATTACCACATTATGTGTTTACACATTTCTTAACCGTTATAACTTCACTAGATGTGCAATAAGGAGATCCTATATACCAATCATTATAAAATGAATAAGTACCCTACAGAGTAACAATTTTCTACGGCGTTATTAATTTCTGCCTAATCATTTCTACCTTAGCTGTGGACACGTGTACGCTGCTCACGACTGATGAAATGTTCGTTGAACATGTATAAGTTTTTGACATGTTTCGTTGAAATCATTAAACATTGATTTTAATTAAGCCATATTCATTCTATGCCTATTAAACACTATGAATGTATTCATAAATATACAAGAAATTTGATTTTGGTTTTATGCTTAAAAAACCATTTGACCTTACCATTGCCATCTTGTATCTTGACATAAACAAAACTTGTCAAATGATTTAATTTGCGCTTTCAAAATTGTATACACGTGTCACGTATAGGAAAGTTCTATTTTGAAAAAAAAAGTGAATTATTAAGAATACGTAAAAGGAATTCAGCAAACTCCATGCTCTGCATGTAAACAAAATATACACAAGAATAACTCCTACTTGTCTCGAAGTGCTTATATCAACATTAGATTGAACTTTTCTTACCGCAGGATAAACACACGTGTATATAACGTTGTCCCAGTTGTACTACACAAGTCGCGAATCTTTCCTCGTTGCTCGCTTGAAAATATAGAAACTATACAGCGTCTGCGACAGAACTCCCGGAGAGGGATAGGATCCAAGAGAGAAAGAGAGAGAGAGAGGAGAGAATAAGATGACGGAGTAAGAGGAAGGCGCCGTAGCATTACTATGTTATGTTAGCACGTCCTCAAAGGAGACACAATTTCGGAAATGTTATGTCAGCCCCGAAGGCCGCAAACTGTATGACAATGAAGTGTAAATATGCAGCGTAGTCTCGAGAAGCTCCTACGCCGTCTAGCCGTCATTCGTCCCGCCTACGTCTCAATGCTTTCACGTACTTGACATCTTTGGTGTCTTTAAAAACCTCCCAATTTTCACGAGACATCCTTAGCTGTTAATAGAGCGAGGAGCCCTTTTGTGTTTACAAAGGGCTTCGTAGGTATTTAGAGTACAATCAGCAGAAAGACCTTTTACAGTTATAGTAGAGCCAAGGCAACGGTAGTTACAAAGCTGTCTCTTCTTCCTGGCAAAATTATCTTGAAGTAATTAGTGATGTAGCGATATAGTTGATGTGTCAGAGATATATGAGGACATTTTTTATTGTTTACAAACTTTGGATTTTTTAATGAAAATAACTAGTGGATGTTTAGGTGACGTATAATACGAACAAGCTCAGTGTTTACTTCGTGATTAAAATATATAAATAATTTTATTATGTAATATCGTACAGTGGTCTAACTATATATTACAAATATACAAAAGTCTCTGTCGTGTCTATTATTCGTTTTCTTTAATTATATACACATACGCGGCACGATTTGCACGAAAGAGTCAAAAAGAGATTCGAATAAAATGACGTGAAAAATATGCGACGAGAGAAACGAATAGCAAAAATTCGAGTTAGATAAGAGAGTCATTTTTTTTTTCGTTGGTGATGTTTATCTTAATTACAGGCGTTGTTTCTTTGCGTTTGTCTCGAATTTTTTTTTTTTTTTTTTTCGTATCGTTGCGACTTTTTTTTTACTACTTCGCGATGCTTTTATTATTATACACTTCTCAGCCTACGCAGTTTCGACGCTTGTGCGCAGACGCTAAACAGGGAAGCTAATCACAAATTTCGAGAATACGAAATTGCCAGAATGATGAGAGATAAGTAGATTTTAAAAAATGGAAAAAGGATAGTCGCGTTTCGATCCGGAATTCTGAAAGAAGATAGTAAATTTAATTCAATTGACTAGTAGATTGGATTATATTGATATAGAGATGCAATATTATTACTCAGCATACCTTCTCTTCAGTCTGTTCGGTATTTTTGGTGCTCCCAGTTGTAAACACCGTAGAATTCCAGAGAATCAAAAGCGCATCCTGTAACATAAAACAAAGCAATTGTACGAAAAAGTGAAATTGAAGTGCTCCCATGAAATTAACCTGTACACGTCCTCAATATCCATAAAAATACCCGCGTCATGCATGGTCACTGGAACAATCCTTTGTTCTCTTCAATTGTAGCCGAGAGTACGCCTTTCATTTGGAGAAAAAAATTTCAATTTTTCACTTCAATAACAGAAAAGTTACCAAGTAGAACTTTCTTGAAAAAACCTGAACTAATATATTTATGAATAGCGGTAACAATTTGACAATTCGAATTTTGAGCCTTTGGATTTACAGCCTCCCGAAGAGTAAGAGATACATAATGTGAAAAATGAAACGAGAAAAAAAATGGAGAAAGGACCTATCTCAAGCGGACTCCATAAAACGTGACCGTGGCCCCGTAATAATTACATGGGGCTAGGTCCAACGGTGTTCCCAGCCGGCCGTAAACTCGGCACAATGGCTTTTCTGTGTCAGACGGGAATAACACAATCCATCGATTTACAAAAGAGAAGGAAAAAAGAAGAATGAAAAAATGCAGGACATAGAGGAAGCGAAAAATCCACTAGACTCCCCGTAGGAAGAGAATGGTACCTGGTGTATCTACCAAGTAGGCTGAGAATCGACGACCCAAAAAGGAAGCGTGGAATTGAAAGATAAGGAAGAAGAAGACACGAGAAGCAGCAGTTATTCAGACGCACGTAGCCGTCATGGGGTTTCCCATTATATTCCTCATGTATCTGGCCCATTCATGCGAGGCGTGAGGCTGTGCAGTGAGCATCTGCTTGTCTTTCCTATTTTTCCCCACCTGTGTACTATTGCTTTACATTTATATTTTCTACTTATGATACCTATAGACTTTCTTTCTCTATACATATAGTCGGGTCGGTCCACGTGTTCAATGTCTTTTTTTTTTGACAGACCAAGAAGAAAAATGTCCTTAATAAGCCGTAGGAGGCTCTGCATAAAATTTTGATTGCAAAATATGCATGTCAATGGTTTTGCGCTGAAATACGTTTCAACATATATTTACACGATTTACGTAAAGCCACGTGTAATTTGTTAAGGGCTGCAATGTTTCTGAACTCTCAAAAAAACTTATTGAACCGATGGATTGACTATATACCACTGTCACGCAAATTATTCTTCGTTAATGAGACAAATGACACAATATTAATTATAACTGAGTGCTCGTGGAATTCAACAATATTGTATATCTATTTGTAATTTGGACGATTACGTGTTTCAAGTATTTCCAAAAAGAAAGAATAAATGTAATTAATTTTTACAGACAAATATTTTATGCGAATGACTGTCGAACCAAGTCCGGTCTGAGCTTCAATCCTTGTAAAGTGCACATGCGTACCAAATTGATTATTGAGCCTTTGAAGCAGACTTTAATTTACATACGACATTCTATTCTGAAATTTCAATTTAGCCCTCCAGAGCTTCCTTGGGATCTCGTAGGTTCAAAGTAGAATTTATTTTTCGACTCGGCAAAATGAACGTTTGATCGTTGGATGGCTAAAGTGAATCAATCAACCCGCCATAAAAGTGGGCATTAACCATATATCATATTAAATATCATATTAATAATTTTTGCGTGATTCTGGTTACCGTCACGTAAGAGTTAATAATTTTTTGATCACCCTATACATCTAATTTCTTAAACTAAGATATTATACTAGTCATAATCGCAATGAAAATTAACAAATATATTTATTTAATGGCTTGATATCATATGTTACTTCATGGTTTTACAAAAGAATTACAAATTTCTTAAAATTAAACAAAGTACCGCATATTGTTCGTAGAATATATTATCCCAAGCAAGTCAACACAACTAGTAGTTACAAAAATGTTCATATACCGTGAATATTTTGTAATCTGTAATTCAAATCGTTGATTTCGGCTTTCGGGCAAAAGGATAAAAAATTTTATCAGTAATATAAAATCTCAAAAAGCTTCGGCAGTCTCCCCAGCTATCGTATGTTTCGATCTCGCGTGGCAGAAAATCTTATTTCCTACGTGCGAATAATTCGTGATAATTGAAACACGCGAGCAGACCGAATAATTTAGTTAATTCAATTGAAGTAATTTCGAAGGGTCCTCTTGTATGCAAACACGAGCACAAACCCTTGTAAATCCTATTTTAAGAGACATAACGCATCAACTGTTTTTGTTCGTTCTTGAAAATTCTATTTAAAAAATTGCAGTCTCTTATGAGTTAAGATTTAAAGAAAAAGACGATACTCACTTGGTCATATAGTATATGAGTAATAAATGAAAAATCCGATAAAAGAAGAAATTCATTATGACTACCGGCCATGCTCTCCTACAATCCATTTTGATTTGTTACGATGTTATTTTCTTGGCAGCGGTACTAAAGTCGTAACCAGATCATTTAGCTCTTTTATGCTGCCTCGTCAAATATCTTAAACGATTGAAAACTTTTAAACCGCAAAACATTTATTCGAAGAAATCGCCGAAGTACTGCCAAGTCTTTTCTACTCGAATAGTTAGCAAATCTTCTCTATTTTCCGTTCGTCACAGGGTTTTTATTTCTCGTATCTGAAAACTGCGGTATTTCAAGGAAAGAAAAAAAGGAAGGCGGACCCAATATTTTCCATCGGCGAGCCACATCGCCTAGTCAGCAAAACAACAAGAAAAAAATGAGCACAAGGTTAGCAAGGGTCCTGTGGGACGTCAGCATTGAGGTAAAGGGGGCGGCCAAATTTTTTGCACACCAAGAGTGACACGGCTTATGACGGGACTGTCGACGCTCATCTTTTTGCCTATTTTTTTTTATTAAATCTCTGCGCCCTCAAAAAGCCCTCCGTACCGCCCTCGTTGTCGCTCCGCTCGCATATTTTCGAAATCCAATAATCCTCGAGAACGCGATAATTATGGAAATCAAGGTTAACGACTAATCCGCAATTCATTCGCTAATGTAATTCGCGAAAATCCATATAAAAAAATTCTTTATTTACTTTTCCTTCTACGGAAGTCCCTAAAAAAATAATATCATATATTTGCAAATAAAATATGAAATCGCAGGAATATTCGAGAGAAAAATGATTTTCCATATTGGCAGAAGCGTCACGATTTCCTGTAGGAAAGTACTGTGTGGAGAGGCGGAGTAGACGACATGTGTGTACGAGCGAGTGCCAGGAAGGCAGAACGGTGGGATGAAAAGCAGCGTCCCGATGCACCACCCCTCACGAAAATATCCCTTGTGAAGATCCCAACCACGTATAGTATAAGTCCCGTCACGTTCCCCTTTTGTGTACTGATTGATAGATTGATTGCATTTCCAAATTCTCGTTGATGTTGCAGCTTATAGCGCTCCCACTACCCAGCCCCCTTTTATCTTCGTATCATCCCTTAATTCTCGAGGGTTAAACGAGCTGCGACAAGCCCCGACACGTCCGACACTTCTAACAAGGGTGGCGAAAATTGATTCTTTCGATTCTGCATCCCCGTCACTTTCAACGTAGAACTTCAAAAATTGCCAATTAAGACGAAGAGCAAAATCATTTATGAATTGGTAATCTAAATCTTCCGATACGCTCACATAAAAACAGGCTTTGCAGTTGGTCTGTGAATTACAAAACTGACAAAGTATTTCGAGGGTTCCATACAATGATATAGCACCGTGCCCACGTGGCAGCTCTGCTACTTAGCCAAAAAGAATCCGTACTCAATATTATACGACGAACATAATAGTTCAAAAAATCGAACGAGGCCACTTTCAATAGAACGTGCCAGACCCGAGTATCTCAATTTTTCAAAAAATTCTCTGAAGGACTTTCTCGGTCGGCAAACCAGTCGAAAACCGAGAATCCATGATAATCCCAAAAGCAAATTTTCCAATTATTTCTCAGCTTTCTTATATCATGCCTACCCCAAATCCTTTTTTTTTTTAGCAGGGATTCCACGTCAATCTGGAAAATGTCCCTATACGTGGTGTCAGCGGCTTTTACGTGCGTCAAGATTAGTTCCTAGAAGGATGGATTGCCGCCCCAAGAGAATAGTGAGTCAAGTCGAAGTGTGAGCAGTGGATAGAGAGAGAGAAAGAAAGAGAGAGAGAGAGAGAGAGAGAGAGAGAGAGAGAGAGAGAGAGAGAGAATGAAAGAGAGAGACCGAAGATGGCCGAGGTAGGCCGTGAAATGGCAATTTCCTGGTCTTCTCCGGGCGACAATAAGTCCCTCAACCCCATTGTGCGTGTAAATGTATTTTTTGCGTAATCCCCGGGGTAGTGGGGTAGGGGTTGGGAGCGAGACGGTGGAGGTAGAAAGCCAGCACTGAGTTCCGAAAGGGGGAGGGGTTGCTAGCTGCCAGAGTCTACGAGGCTGTGGAAAAGCAAGGGATGAAGTATCGATGCAGCTTATCGGCGGCTCAGCCGTTAATGGAAGCCGTCGCGACGCAGGCGCAAAACTTTCAGCTTCTATCCTAATCGAAATGAGGGGGGAGGAAAAATTGGCAAAGGGTCGATAAAAAATACTTGGATGTTCAAATCGATCCTCACGTACTTCATTCGACGCGTCGGTTCCCTATATGAAATTATTGGATATTACATTAGCCTGTTTACGTTATTTTTTATCTGCTTCTCCCGTCTATTTATGGTTGCAATTCATTCGTTTACGCTTAGTCGGGCGACCGATTTTCAGCGGAGCTTCGTGCCCGCATAATGTCGGATTTCATATGATTTATCGTTCTGTCTACCCCACGAAATTTCTCACTTTTTCTCTGGCTTTTTCCTCGTTCCCATTATAGTCTCCCGCGCTTTCTGGTAAAATCCTCTATTTATATTCCCACAATTAACGCACGAGTACAAACGTCCCTGACGCCCAACGTCCCAACGAGCCCCCCCCCCCCCCCCCTCAAAAA